>NW_026057578.1:53325808-53438485 GCF_023721935.1 Panthera uncia | reverse complement strand
AAAATGTCACATCATTATAGATCAGTTTCACATTCATAACTGCACGTAGGGCTTAAACTTCACTGTCTGCATGTCCTCAAGCCTACACACCTCTTGACATTAACAAGTACATTCAACTTACATTATACTATCTTGAAAGGTTAATTTTTATGTATCTTAATCTATAAGTGTCCTGCAAAGAGTACAGTTTACCCTAATGTAGAAAAAAATGAAATCTAAAAGCAAGTGATCATGAGACTGGAGATTAGTCTTAAAAGGAAATTGATTCTTAGAAAATAAGGAACATTAAAATCAGCCAAGTTAAGCAATAAAGAATGCAATCTTGTCCCAACAACACCACTCCTCTTCTGCCTGTGACTTTAATGAATGGATTTAATCCCTTAGGATGGAGACAGGCAACCTAACCCATGGGATAGTTGGATACAGAACAGCTCTGTCTCTGCACCGCTTAGACACCCACGCTCTCTCGTGCATATATGTAGCTCTTGGTCCAACCAATGTTTGCACGTTGGGCCCTGTGCTAACTTGTTTACATGCTCGTGCAAAGCTGCTCGTGTGGGAAAGAGGACATCCAGAGGAGGGAGGGACAGGGGGAGCAAAAGAGACCTGGTCAATGACAGAAGGAGCAAGACTCCGTTGGGACTTGGAAGAAAGAACGAATGGTGGGTACAGTTCGCTTGTGGATTTGGTAATCAGACAGTGATGGGGTGCCTATCCAATGGCTTCTGTCTCCCCAAGAAGTATGAGGCTATTAGTGGGAGCTTTTTGTGTCCTCCAAAAATGGCTTTTGAATCTATAGGAAAGATTATCCCAAAGGAAGTTATTTGAGTTTAAAAAAATAAAATATAGCACCTGGTCCTTCCTTAAGTTTCTTAATTCAGTTTACAAATTTTATTTTATTTATAAACCCAGCATGAAGCAATCCCTTTTAATTAGTTTGATTAATGTCTCTGTTCATATTAACATGGAATTAAACTCCTTTTAGCATTTTTTTCCTCTAAGCATTCTAAATTGCATTTATGTCTATTAATTCAATTTCCTTTCTTAAGTACTTCAGTGATTGAATTACCAAACAAACCTTTCCAAGTACTTCAGTAATCCTTGGAAATCTAATAAATTAAACTTATAAATACAGTGAGTCTTAAGCTCTCTTAAACGTTCCATTGCTCTTTGTACATTTACTAAGATTCTGACCTAAATTCAAAAGTCTAAATTCAGTTGTACGTTTTAAATTAACAGGCCAAATTCTCTTAAATTTTATAATTATATAAGCACCCAAATACACATAGATTTTCTTATCTCAAAAATGTTACTGTTGGGGCACCCAGTCAGTTAAGCGTCCAACTCTTGATTTTGGCTCAGGTCATGATCTCAACGGTTGTGGGATCAAGCCCCACATCAAGCTCTGCACTGACCGTGGATCCTGCTTAAGAGTCTCTCTCCCTCTCTCTCTCTCTCTCTCTCTCTCAAAATAAATAGAAAACTTAAAAAAAAAAGAAATATTTATCTACAAAAGCAATCATAGCCATCCCCAACAATGTTGGCAGAAATTTCCAAAGAGGTTTCTGGGTTTACCTTCTCAGCTGCAGAAATTGTTTATGAGCAGAGAGGTCCTAGCTCAGACAGTGACAGGGTTCCTACTGTGACCCCCCAGGGGAGGCAGGTGTGGGCTTTGCCTTGTGTCATCACTTTCCCATAGATGGTCCCCAGCCTTACACACTGCTAACTGTTTCACTACTCAGGGAGGCCTGCAATCACTTCCACTCTATTAGATGCACCGAATCTCTGTAGTGACCCATTCTATTAGGGAATCTTTTAGCATCTATCCTTCTTCTAGGTCCACAACTTTTTTTTTTTTTCTTTTTAAGATTTTTTATTTTTGAGTAATCTCTGTACCCATCACCGGGCTTGAACTTACAACCCTGAGATCGAGTCACACACTCCACCAACTGAATCAGCCAGGCACCCCTATGGCCACAATTCTTTTCTTTTTTTCTTAGGTTTTATTTATTTTTGAGAGAGAGAGAGAGCGCAAGCAAGGGAGGGGCAGAGAGAGGGAGACACAGAATCCAAGGCAGGCTCCAGGCTCTGAACTGTCAGCACAAAGCCTGACATGGATCCCGAACTTGTGAGCTGTGAGATCATGACCTAAGCCAAAGGTGGGCGCCTAACCGAGCCACCCAAGCATTCCTGGCCACAGCTCTTAAATAGACATCTAGTCCCAGGTTGAATCTCCCATGGCCTTGTCTGGTTCTAAGATCCTTCTAAAGACAGAGGCAAGGCCATCAGCTGACAGGGATTCCCAAGGAGGCCAAGGGATGAGGGTTGAGGAGAGAATAAGTGCCCGGGAGGAGCTTTCGAAGAGCACAGGGTTTTATTGACTTTATGGGTTTGGACACCCACCAGATGGTGAGCACTAGAGATGGGCAGGTGCTGCTCTTAAGTGCCCATTCTCTCCACTGTTCTCATCTATGTAACGAGAGGTGGTTTTATTTGTTTGGGAGCTCCCAGGTGTTTTAGCATCTGTTTATTCCAGGCTTACATGCTGTTGTAAGAACACAGGTCACACTTGGAGACTTCTTAGGCATCAATCGGTGTTCACTCCATTTTGAAGAAAACCAAACAAAATTTATAGTGGTCATCAGACCAATTATCAAAGGAAAGGCTTAGGCCTGACTCCAAAGCCTGGTGAATGAACGCCCATCTATATGTTGTAAGTCACAATAACATGTTCAAAGGTATATGTGTCATTTCTGGCATTCCCAATCTTAACTTAATATTTTTACTTTTTAAATAAATACCTTCTACTTTAGTTATAAGATAACCACAAGATCTAAACTGTGAGAGTGAAGAGGAACTGATGAAGGAAGAGAGACCCCCCAGGGATCCATGGACTCAGAGGTCTAGCTGATATTAAAAGGTTAAGTAACCGAATTGGAAGGATAATCAGTTGTGGCCACCAAATAGGACTTGTGAATTAGAGTGAATGGTCAAAAGGGAGAGGAGGAAACATCACTGAAGAGAAGAAAGTCAGGAAACTGGATTCATCTGGATGACCTTGGCCAATTCTTGCTCTTAAAAAATGTATTTCCAAGGTTTGTACTTGACATGGATTAATCAAGCCCACTGTGTTTACAAACAATGACACCGAGGCTCAGGAAAATTATAGGGGCAACATGGGAAGAGCGTTTGATCAACAATGTCTGTAGCCATAGGCTTCTTCTAATAGATCATTGGGATGGGCCATCTTTCACATGGGGTGTGCCATGGCAAGGGGCTCTTGAGTTTTTGAAGACTCAGTCTTGCTGGCATTAGGAGAAAGCGTGTGGCAGCCTTGCCTACCAACTTCAGTGCTGGTGCCAGATAGAACTTCCTTTTGTGAGCCTATCTCAGTGATCCTCCTGCACTTTCAAAGGTCTCAGACATGGTGAGATTCCGTGGGCCAGACAACTTGGGTTTCAGCACCAGGATAATGGGGTCACAGCCATGGCCATGTGTCTGAGCCTGGAAAGGACTTCCCACTCATTGCTGGTGGGAGTGAGAGGTAAAGGTGTCATCTTGCAAGTGGGAGCGCACAGGTGTATTCTGAGGTTGGTCGAAAGGTACATGCCGCTCAAAGAATAAGAAACAGGTGACCGTCGGTGGGAAGAAGGAAACCGTAGACATCCCAAAAGCCATTCTCGTCCTTCACAAACTAGCTGGACAGTGTTATTTTCCATCCTTCAGTTTCTGACCATTGAGGATCTGTGGACTTGAAAAGAGGCACTTTCTCAGAAGTGTCTTGAATGTTCCTGAACATTCTTAAACATTATCTTGAATGTTCTTGTTCCTCCACTGATGGGTAGCCAGGCATTTGGAGGACAAGGTCCTCTACCTCCTCGGCAGGCCACTATCAGGAGTTTCCATGTTTTGAAAGCAGGTCAGACCTTCTCATTCCCTCCTAGACAAAAATCTCTGTCTCAGCAGCGGTGTCTGGGGAAGACTTGTCTCTGTGGGCAGTAAGGTCCTGGTGTTATGAATCGGTGACAACAGTAGGCCTTTGTGAGTGGCACCCCAGGCTCTCTCGGGACCACAGAAACCACGGCCTTGACTGATGTGGGGACGGCACACACCAACTCCGAGCTGCAGTCTGGACAGTGCTGCACAGCCTGGCTTAGCACAGAGGCTAAGGAACTGAGAGCCAGTGGACACAGACTGAACGACCAAAGGGCTCAGTGTCCAGCCTACTAGCAAGGTAGATCATAGCCAATGCTGCTCCCTAATTATTGAGTTTCCCTTCCTGACTTCCGGATCCTAGGAGACTCTGGAATACCTTTTCATCTCCCCATTCTGCTCTTTGCTCATGTGAAACGTCTCCTAATGGATCTCCCTGCCTCTAGTATCAACCCCTACACTTGGCCTTGCATACAGCTGCTGCATGTGGGAGACTGCACTTCTAAAAATAGCTAGTCCCACATACTTTTTTGGAAGCTTGCCGCTTAACCATTAAGAGATGGAGGCTAGGTCTCCTCCTCCCTTTGAAGCTGGGTGCCTTTCATACCTGCCTCAGCCAATAGAGTGAGCAGAAATGATGCTACATGATTTCGGAGGCAAGGTCCCCCAAGCCAGTACAGCTTCCACCTGGCTCTTTGTCTTGAGATGCTCACCCTGGGCATGCAGCCACTGTGCCACGAGGAAGGCCAGGTTCATGAAGAGGCCTTGATGGAAAGGAGCCAAGGTTCCTGGCCCTCAGCACTGGCCAGACTCCCAGCCGACCACCAGCGCTGGCTCGCTGGCTGGCAGCTGTAAAAGGAGTTCTGTGATCTTGAATGCAGATCGTTCCAGCCTTAGTTGAGCCAACTAGACGGTCCTATGTAGAGCAGAGATGAGCCCTCCATGATGAGCTCTGCTCAAACTGAAGATTCATGAGTGAAGTAAATGACTGTTACTGTTCTAAGCCACTGTTTCAGGTGGTTTGTTTTACAGTGGTGGATAACCAGAGCACTGGGAACACACGCCTCCCGGCTCCACTTCTCAGATTCTCATCCCTTTGCGCTCTGCTCCCCTTTCCCCAGCAGCCAGTCCTCCATCCAGCCTTACATGCTATCTCCAGACCTGGGCTTGCTGTGCTCTCTCACGCCTCCGAGACTTTGCCCTGCTCTTCCCTCTGCCTGGACCGCTCATGGTTCCATCCCCAGTGGCCACCCTCTCCTACCTAGGATGTCTTCAAGACTCAGTTCAGAAATCACACACTCAAAGGCTTGTCCCCTCCTCAGTTTGGACTAGCTGCACCCCGCATGTGTGGTCTAACATGCTGTAGCGCTTACCATGCTGTAGTGGGTCTGTTCTTGCTTTCTTCTGAGATAGCGGGCTTCTTGTGTGAGGAGTGTGTCCTATTTGTCTTTGTGACCCCAGAGATGCGCACAGTCTGCTATAGGCCAAAGGTCTGTGTCCCCCCAAACTCACATGTTGAAATCCTAGCCACCAATGTGACGGTATTAAAGGTGGAGCGTTTGGAAAGTAGGGTCCCCACAAATAGGATTGGTGCCCCTGTAAAGAGACCCCAGAAAGCTCCCTTGCCCTTCCACCTTCTTGTTGTGATGAGAGAACAGCCATGCATGAACTAGGAAGAAAGCCCTCAACAGACACTGAATCTGTTGGCACCTATATCATGGGACTTCCCAGCCTCCATAACTGTGAGAAAAAAAAAAAAATTTGTTGTTTATAAGCCATCCAGTCTATGGTATTTTGTAATAGCAATCTGAACAGACTAGAACAGTGCCTGTCCTACACTACATGCTCAATAAATATTTCATGAAGCACTCATTCCAGACATGCAGACTTATGGCTTGCAGCTGAGAGAGTATATGCTATTTTCTGAGATAGGTCCCAATGAGCCTTCCAGGCCCCATGGTCTCTGGTGATCTGTGCCTACTTTTACACAGCTAAGTTCTTTCCTGGATGTTCCCAATTGCCTTTCTTGGCTGCACTCAAGATTAGCCCAGGCCAAAATATTCTCACCATATTCCTGATTCTAGAGGGTCCACACCAAAGGCGCCCACTATTGTGTGTAGGTTATCTGTTGGTGCTCAAAGCACAGTGTGCAGACTGTAAGTGGTATGCAATTACGTATGAGTGTACATGGGGATAGCTGGTGGATGCATCCCAGCTCTGGAATGGTAAGTTACATGGTGACGACTAACATTATCTGTGATAACTAATGCTAACTAATGGTATACCTAAATATCCTGCCTGTCACCAAGGGTAGGCTCTGGTAAACAAAACTGGCATTTGACAGGCAGGTGACCAAAAACCAATAATTATCAATACTAAAGGAAACGTGAGGAGAAACACTAAAGTCCAAAACGAGAACTAACAACCGAAGAAACAGAGATAATTCAACAAGCACTTTAAAGTGATCAAAAGTAATATTTTCAGATTCGAGAGAATGTTGTGGTCATGAAAAGGAACAAGCATGGAAATGATGTGGCTATTGACATTGGGGGATGTTGTCCACCTTGACAGTGTACAGGTACAATTCTAGATAGCAAAGCTGATAGAGGAAAAGGGGAAGGGAGCATAAAGGAAAGCACAGGAAGGTCTGTCAGTAGTTGATAGACAATAGCTAAAAGTGTAAGTGGCTTAAAGTCACGAAGTCAACCTATAAGAGAAAAAAAAAAAAAAGATGTGAGGTACTGAAGGGATGGGAAGAGGGGGTGGAATGTGGTGTTAGCAAACTGGATTTTCATCCATCTTAGCAGAAATCCCATAATGCCTAAAACTGAGAAATCTAGAAATTGTGGTATAAGCCAATTAACAAAAGGCATGTGAGTATCTATTAGTTGAGAGTGGAGTACAGGAGGCAGAATTATGGGAGCTTTCTTTCTATGTATTTACTTACATGTTCCAATGCTTCTCACAATAAAAGATGGCTTACCTGTGTGATAAGGAAGAAATAAAAATATATGAAATAAAGATGGAGTTGCATTATATACACATTTACCAACCACATAAATTGAGGTATGTGGTACGCAGGCAGAGAAAGGTAGGGAGGAAGCCATGCAGTGTAGGTGACCCCACTGTGGGGTGAGCACGGAATCTGCCAGAAGCAAGCATGAGATGGAGAGCGGAAGCCTGTCCTTCTTGCACATGGTCCTAGATCCTGCATGGGCTACTGTGCTGAGTTGAACCCTGATGCTTAGAGATAAAAGTTTTAGGGGCGCCTGGGTGGCTTGGTCGGTTGAGCGTCCGACTTCGGCTCAGGTCACGATCTCGCGGTCAGTGAGTTCGAGCCCTGCGTCCGGCTCTGTGCTGACAGCTCAGAGCCTGGAGCCTGTTTCAGATTCTGTGTCCCCCTCTCTCTCTGCCCCTCCCCTGTTCATGCTCTGTCTCCCTCTGTCTCAAAAATAAATAAATGTTAAAAAAAAAATTAAAAAAAAAAAAAAGTTTTAGTAAGACGTGATGTTCTAAACATTAAACCGTACCACTGCCCTCAATATGCATACAAGCCAGTAAGCCAGTGAGTGGAGATCTCAATAGCAAGAGCATTGTAGACTTGTGCCTAAATATTATTTTTAATTGCTCTCTCTATATTAACTCTTAGTAACTGTATTCAACTGTGCTATCTGTTGCTGGATCCATTAGGGGCAAGCAGAAAACTACTCTATTTATTCTCCCATTACTCCTTCAACTTTGCTCTTTCCTTCTTTTCTGGCTGTGCATGAAATCTTGAGCAGGCCTTACAGTATTTTTGGTCCTTTAGGTCACAAAAGCAGTCTTGTTTCAATAATTGAAAATCCCCGTCCAATGGGATTCTGAGGTGTTGTTCAATTGAAAGCTATCCCAGCTTGGGGTAGAAGACAGAATGGTAGACTCTTCCCTGTTCCTCACTGCACCTCCCCCACCTCCTCCTGACTGAGGGGCTGGAGTGGGACAGAAAAGAGTGGTCAGGGCAACAAGTCCTATTCTGACCACGGTGCGGATGGATGTACAACCACTGGCTCTGATGCCTGCAGGGTGCATTGTCGAGTTCTCAGGATCTCCCTACCAAAATGTATGGGCCGCGTCTGTCCTCTGCCGGCTCTCTCTGACTCTACCTGAAGTCTCTGAGCTTCTTCTGTGCGTGCTTCCTCACCTCCCAGGCAGTCCCCTGAGGTGGGATCCTCTTTAAGGTGACTCCAGGCTGGTTCCTTTCTTCAGGGTCACTAACCTTTCTCCAGAACCTCTCTGCTTTGTCCTCCACACATGTGCATATTGCTCCCAATGCAGTCCATTCTCTCTACTCCACTCCCAGGAAAGAGCAGCTGTAGCCTTTAGGTTTAACAGGGGAATCAAAACTCCCTCTTCTTGGGCACCTGGGTGGCTCAGTTGGCTAAGCAGCCGACTCTTGATTTTGGCTCACGTCATGATCTCATGGTTCATAAGATCGAGCCCCACATTGAGCTCTGTGCTGACAGCATAGAGCCTGCCTTCTCGCTCTCTGCCCACCACTCCACTTGTGCACTCGCTCTCTCTCAAAATAAATAAATAAACTTTAAAAAAAAAAAACCTCCCTCTTCTTCCCAAGCTCCAGGGGACATCAAATCCAGCTTTCCAAGTGGTCCTCATCAACTCCAAATCACATTGCTTGAGGTGAAGGGGGGAGCACTCACTCTCCCATGGGGTAAGCCGCAACACTCCCCAAAACATCCCTTACCCTCAGCCTCTTCCACCAAAACCCACTCACAGGTGTTGATGGGTGATGCTGGCAGAACTGGTTCCACAAACTCCACACACTTAATTTTAGGATATGGCACCCATGATATCGTCTTAGGAGGCGGCACCTGCCATATTGTTCTCAGCCATTGGGACAGGGGCCAAAACGGCAGGATAAAAAGAGTCAGAGTTTGGCATCTTGTCACAATTTATAGAGTTTCCTCCAGGGTGTAAGTTCTTGTTACTAGTGGAGGTCCCATATTTATGTTACCATTTAGATCCAGACTTTTCTGCAAATGTGTGTCAGGAGGTGAGGTAGGACTGAATTTGCATGGGGATTCCTGACAGAATGATGGAGTGTGGGTGGGGGAAGGGGAAGACAAGGAAAAGGAGAACACCCTGTCTCCCTGAGAATGGTCTTCACTCTCACAGTGGTTTCCACTGGGCCCACTGGAGAACACACAAGTTGAGGGAAAGGTGTCCCTATATTTGCAGTGAGGCCAAGGCAGTCGACACCAATAAGAAAGGCCACAATGGAAGAATGTGAGGGGGTCCCACAGGAGCAAAGAAGTCCCTCAGGGTCCAGGTAAGATTCACCCAATGTTTCCATAAAGAATTGGATGGGAATCCAACACTGGAGGCCCAGCATTAATGAATGCATTGGAGCTACAGAAACCAGACTTATATCCTTGGGACTATCACAACATAAAGTCTGTGGGCTGGTGCAAACTGGGACAACAGAGGCTACATGTGACTTTTAGTGTTTGGACACAGTGTTGAGCTTAAAAATCCTTCCCCAGCCTATTTTTCAATAGAAGACAAGAAGCTAACACCTAGAAAGCACTCCTTGCAAGCAGGTGGCCTTGAGAAGGCACCACTGTTTGGTGCCTTGGACAAAGGACGTGGCTCCATTGGTCTTGGGCCCACATCTCTGTCTGAGCATTTTAACTTCTTGTTCCACAGAAATAAGCTAATACCTCCATCTGTCTCATGTCTAAACATGGTCTAGAATAACCCTTCAGAAAGTCACCTTCTACAAAAAATGAGTTAAACTTTTTTTTCCAGGGGAGACTGAACTCTCAGCCCCAAGAGAGCCAAGCTACCCTTCATTTTTGTTTACAAATAGTAAACAGTCTCAAATAGGTCCTGAAAAAGGCAAATGTATTCTAATTATTCACTTGGTTAGAAATCATTGAAGAATCTTGTGCTCTCGCTAAGCTCACTTAGGCTTCAGACTTTCAAAGTCTTTTGTCTGAAAACCCACTTAAAATGCACAGCAATTCCACCCCAATTTGATAAGCTTCCCTCTTGCCACTTTCCGACACCCACAGGCCATCAGTCCAAATGAATTGCTGAGACCTTCTCCTCTTGTCCAGCATTGTCCTTCCTCAGCCACAGCCATGCTCTCTGTGACCCCTGGGCTCCTTCCTGCAGGACAGATTTGCACAAAGACCTCTCTCATAGCTGTTTCTCTCTGTCCCTGGAGGTCCCTGGGCTGAGTCCCTGGGTTGCAACCCAAGCCATGGCTAAATGCAGTGACACAATTGGGCTATTGTATGAGCTGTAAGTCATCGGGAGGGCAGCAGGGGCCCAGGGCTGACTCACCAGGCACACCTGCCTGGTCCATTCCTCAGGGGTCCAGGGCAGGCCGAGTTTCCTGCATACCCTGGGTTTCATTCCACGCCTCTGGTGCCCAAACACTGGGGGCATCTCTTCTGCCTCCTAGTGGCCCCTCCTGCATTTTTCCTAGCCTTGCCTTCTCTCTATCAGGGCAAAGGCCAGAGCCCAGGCCCTAGACACTGCAGCTCCAAGCCTTCTCCAGTTCTTGAGCCAGTCATGACCAGAGCTAGCCACCTATCTGGGAGTTCACACCCCGCCCAAAGTTAGTTGCCAGTTGGATCCAGTACTCACCGTTTCAGGATGGGTTCTCTCCAGCCTGTCATGACACTTTTAGGCTGCAGCATTTCTAGCTAGATTAAGGGTCAGTCAGCTGGGCAACTGCCTGGGGTATCAAGGCTGATATTGCAAAGGTGGAGGTCTTAAGCAGAGCTCAACGATGATAGCCCTTGGTAGAAGAAGAACAGAGAGTGAGCCCTGGGTTCACCAGTGCTTTCAAAGCGTTGAAACGGGGAGCAAATGAAGTAAGTAACACAAATGATGTCCAAGAGAGGCAACAATGCAGAGGAGGGCAGGTGCAGCGAGGCTGGGCTAAGACAGGGATATGGGATGGAGGAGTGTTCTAGGCCCTACCACCCATGGGGGTCAGAGTACTGGGGGCAAGTTCCGGAAAGATAGGAGGCGGGCTGGAGAGGAAGTTCTTGAGAGTCAGGGCAGCTTTGAAACGAGCCTACTGGCATGGTCCAGCTCCCTGTGGACTTGATCCTCCCCCAACAGTTGCCACCAGCCACATGCAGTGATTGAGAACTTGAAACATGGCAAGATTGAATGACGATATTCTTAAGTGTGAAATACATACCAAATTGTGAAGACACGCTGAAAAATAATGTGAAATATCTCATTAATAAGTTTTTGTATCTACGGTATGTTGAAACAATAATATATTTGGTTAAGTAAAATACATTATCAAAATGAACTCCACCTTCTTTCTTTGCACTTTTAAAAATACGTCTATTAGAGGGGTGCCTGGGTGGCTCAGTCGGTTAGGCGTCCGGCTTCGGCTCAGGTCATGATCTTGTGGTCGCAAGTTCGAGCCCCGCGTCGGGCTCTGTGCTGACCGCTCAGAGCCTGGAGCCTGTTTCAGATTCTGTGTCTCCCTCTCTCTGACCCTCCCCCATTCATGCTCTGTTTCTCTCCATCTTGGGAATAAATAAACATTAAAAAAAAAAAAACTTAAAAAATATGTCTATTAGAACTTTTCAAATGACATAATTGGGTGGCATGTCTTTATGGGACAATGTTTATCCAGCCTGTTTACTCACCTGTATTTCTAGGTTCCCCCAGGCCAGTTCCCTTCAGGCTTTCCCTCCTGCACTGCAAAATGCTACACAATCCTGCCCTTAGAATACAATGTATCCTGGCAAAAACAGGATGCTAAGGAAACAGGAGCAGTGACAGAAAGAGCAAACTCTTGGAGATGACAAATGAGATGGCCCTAGTTGATAGATTTACTAGAGGGGCGCCTGGGTGGCTCAGTCGGTTAAGCGTCCGACTTCGGCTCAGGTCATGATCTCACGGTTTGTGGGTTCGAGCCATGCGTCGGGCTCTGTGCTAACAGCTCGGAGCCTGGAGCCTGCTTCTGATTCTGTCTCTCTCTCTCTCTCTCTCTGTGCCCCTCCCCTGCTCATGCTCTGTCTCTCTCGGTCTCTCAAAAATAAATGTAAAAAAAATTTTTTTTAAATAGATTTATTTGAAAGGCTGGGCAATAATGTTGAGAAAATCTTCTAGAAATGGAGAGAAGAGATAAGAGAAAATTATAAGATATGCAAAAGCTAACAATCCACTATTTGGAATTCCCATCCTAAGAAAAGGGGAGAACGTGGTGGGAAGAACATCATCGAAAGATCTGGGATGTGGCGGACAAGAGACACAAGGTCAGGTCAAAAAGCTACATTTTCAAGGAGTGCCCGGGTGGCTCAGTCAGCTGAGTGTCCGACTTCAGTCCAGGTCATGATCTCATACTTTGTGAGTTTGAGCCCTGCATCGGGCTTGCAGCTGTCAGCACAGATCCTGCTTTGGATCCTCTGCCCCTCCTCTGCTTTCTCTCTCTCAATCTCTCTCTCAAAAAAGCTTTTTTTTTTTTTTTTTTTTTTTTTAAAGCTACATTTTCATCCATCATACTAGGAAGTTGACAGAAAATGTCTACAACTGAAAAACTGAGAAAGAGCAATATAACCACATTATTTAGATATTTGGTCCGGAAGTAAATACTAAGTGATGGTCTCTAGAGAAAGAGATCATTGGTGGCACTGCAAGCCAGCCCACGGCTGTGGACCCTTAGCCCCTTCAAATGACAGGGCAAACATCAATATGAAAAGCAAAGCTTTTCATAAAACAATATTTTTATGAACTTGAGATGGAGAAAAATTACAAATAAGACTCAAAAATTGTAAATCCTGGAGAAAATAATAAATGAGTACAACTCCATTTAAAACAAGGACTTCCATTTCTCAGAAGACACAATCCAGAGGGATAAATAAACCCACACATTCTTGACAATAAGAACGTAAAAAAGGAAAAAAGAAACACTCAATATAAAAAAAAGGGTGCAAGTATGAACAGGTAATACACAGAAGAGGAAACATAAATGGCCATATGAAAGGTTGGTCATCTGGCCAGGGAACAGGGGAATGCATGTTAGAACCAAAGTTTGATTCCGTTTCATACTTGTAAGACAGTCCCGGTCTGCCAGTCAACTGGTATAGCCTCCTTGGGGAACTAATCAGCAATATCTAGTCAAGTTCAATGTGACCATATACTGTATGGCTGAGAAATTCCACTGTTAGTCACACACCAAGAAATTCCATGTATGTATTCTATATATATGTAATTACACATACCTATATACATATTCCATAATTTATATAATTCCATAAAGTATCATCTTCCATACATATAGATGGAATTTTATAACATCTGCACAAGAATGTTTCATAGTGACACCATTTATAATAAATAACAAAAACTATACACAACCAAGTATCCACAGACAATGCACTAGCAAAACAAATAATAATGAATGACCACAGTCAAAAGAATTCACATGAATTTGTAATCTGAGTAAAAACGTTGCAGTAGAATATATTCAGTGTAAGATTATTTATGTGAAGTTGAAAAACAGGCAGCACAATGATATACATTAGTTAAGGTTATATATGTACATACACATGTATATAACAGAAATAGATAAGATGAATCAGAATGATTAAAAACAAATTTAGAACAATTCCCTTGGGTCAAAGGGAGAAAACAGGACTGAATCACGGAGAAACCCACAGGCCTTCCACCTGTATTGGTAACATTCATTCCTGAAGCCAAGGCAGGTGCAAGAGTATCAACTCTTACATTTTATTTCTTTTTGAGACAGTTTTGAATTGTGAAATATAATATGCTCATACAAACTGCATGAAAACTTCCATGTACAGTCTAACGTATTTATAAAGCAAATTCCCACATAATTGCCATCCAGGTCAACAGGGCATTGCTTTTATACCAGAAGCCCCGCCTGTAACTCTCATCCCCATCAAAATACCCTCCTTCCCTCCAGAGGCAACCGTTATTCTGACTTGAATACCACTCTGGACCCTCTTTAGTTTTTATCACCTGAGTATGCATCCTTGAACATTACAGTTCGGTTTTACCCGTTTTTCAACATTATATTAATGAAATCATATTGTATTATTTTGCAGCTTCTTTTCCTCCATAACATATCAATAAAAATGCTGTGTGTGTGCGCGCATGTGTGTGTGTATTTAATTTTTGCTACTGCATAGTAAATCTATTACGTTAACATATAAAAATGCATTTATTCACTCTGTTCTTGATGAGTCTCTGCTGATTACTGGAAATGAATAGTGTTTTTCATTATCTAAATTTTAATGTGCCTCCAGAAAAAGTTGTCCAGTTTAAAAAATACGACAAAGAAAATGGAAGAAGGAACAAAGCTGTTAAGAATATTTCGCTGATTTATTTGAGGGCACTAATTTCCATTCAGGCAGTAAAAGTGACACCATAGTGAATTTGTTTCCAAACCTCACTATTGTGTGCAACCAGTGGTCCTGGTTCTGCTTTGGCCGGCCACCAGAATCCCCTAATTGGCTTGTAGAATTCTGGACCCCTCCCACAAAGTTTGTAGGGCTGGCTGAGGTCTGGAAAACTGTATTTCTAACAGCGAACAAACTCTGAGAACTGTTGCTGTCAACAATTCTTGTGCAGAGGCTGGTAGGCATTCTGAACTTGAAACATCAAATCGAAAAGAACAACATGCACATTTTTGTGTCATGAAATTACTTTAAAGACTTTTTACCTAAAAGCTTTGGGCATCAGAACAGTGCCCTTGTCTGTGTGAAAATGAAATTTCGGTAGCGCTAAACCAAATTTGACTAAAGCAACTAGGTGGCCTATTGCACTCAATTTCTCAAGCTGACTCCATTGTCTCAAAGGGTAATACATGCAAAAAATGAGTTTATTCATTCTTGGGATATCCGTAATTGCTGTTTTGCTAACTCAGTGTATTATGGGAAAAGCTATTAATGGGGAGTCCTTATTTATAGATTTGACTTGGGAGATGTTATTGCAAGTCGTATTTGCAATCATCCACATTAAATGAGCATTTGAATGTTTTTGGCCATTATTACTGATTGAAAATACTACCGCTCAGAACACAACCATGTAAAATCATGAAGCACTTTCTGGACATAAAAGTCAAAAGGTTAGCAACGTATTCTGAGCTCAATATTATAACTGTAATTATGTAGGCTACCTTTGTCCTTAGAAGGTATTATCCATGCATTAGTCATTGATTCATTCATTCGTCTATTCTTTCATTCATTTATTCATTGAACAAATAGTTATAAGATCCCACTATGTGTTCACTCTGTTTTAGGTCTTCGAATATATCAGGGTGAAGTGGGAACGGCAGAACTCCTCTGCATTCCTGGAGCTTATGTTCCAGCGAGGGATGGAGACACACTAAATCAGAAATATAATAAGTAAATAAAATGCCTATTTTACTAGAAGGTGGTAAGTGCTATGAAAAAAAACAGAGCAAGGGAACAACACTCGGGATTGCGGAGAGTTAAATAATGTGGTCAGGGTGGGCGTCATTGACGAGGTGACATTTTAGCAAGGCTGAAAGGAGGGACCTAGCCACATAGAAATTTGGGTAACAGATGAAAAGTGAACAAAAATGTCTCTAAAGTGGAAACATGCCTGCTATCTTTGAACAGCTGTGTGAAGCACAGGTACTCAGTGTGTCTGGACCAGCGAGACAAGGTTGGGGAAAGCCAGAGTCCGTGAGGCCAGGGTAAGGATCTTGGCTTTCCGCTCACGCGAGATGCAGGGCTTGGGGTAGAGGACAAGCATGGTCTGACTTAGTTGTTTTTATACAACTTTTATGGAAGAATCATTGATACACCAGAAACTGCATATATTTGTAAGTGTATAATTTAATGTGTTGACATGTGAGTGCACCTGTGAAACCATCACCAAATCAAGGTCACGAACAGATCCACGGTGCCGCTTTGTACATTTTGCCTCCCACCCCTTCCTCCAAGTAAACACTCAACTGCTGTCTGTCCCTGCAGATGAACTTGCAGGTTGTGGCATCACACCCCATGGGCTCTCCTTTGGCTTTTTTCAATCGATATTTATTTAGTGATTCATCCATCTTGTTGCATGTGTCCACAGTTTGTTCCCCTTTATTTCAGAGGAGCGTTCCATTGTATGGACGTACCAAGACTTATCCTCTAACCTGTTGGTGGGCATTTGAATTACTTCTGGTCTTTGACTATTGCAAGTAAAGCTGCCGTCAATGTTTGTGTACAAGCTTTGTATGGATACATGCCCAGTGTGGCAAGGCTGGATCCTATGATAAGTAGACATTTACCTTTTTAAGAATCAACCATACTGTTTTCCAAAGTGGTTGTAAAATGCTGCGGTCCCAGCACCAGAGCCAGGCGTTCCAGTTGCTTCACATTGTCACAGCTAAGGCCAGTCTCTTAAATTTTAGACATTCTGATAGGTATGGAGTATTAGCTCACAGTGGGTTTTTTTTTTTCAATATTTATTTATTTTGAGAGAGAGAGCATGCGTGCACAAGCTGGAGTGGGGTAGAGGGAGAGGGAGAGAATCCCAAGCAGGTCCCATGCCCAGCACAGAGCCCAATGTGGGCTTGATCCCACAACCCTGGGATCATGACCTGAGCTGAAATTAAGAGTCAGACACCAAATCAACTGAGCCACCCAGGCATCCCTTATGGTGGTTTTAATATGCATTCTCTGATGACTAATGATGTTGAACGTGTTTTTGTGTGCTTATTTGTCATGCGAAATGTCTTCTTTGGTAAAGTACCTGTTCAAAACTTTTGCCCATTTTTAAAACTGAACTGTTTTCTTATTATTGAACTATTAGTCTTATTATTGAGCTTTATTTAGTCTGATAAAGTCCTTATTCTGTTAAGGATTGACAATTATCTTTACCCAGCCAGGGGCTTGTCTTTTCATTCTATTAACAATGTCATTCAAAGAACAAAGGTTAACTTTTTCTTTTATGGGTCATTATTTGGTCTTGGCCTAACCCAAAGTCACAAAGATTTTCTTCTATGCTTTCTTCCAGAAGTTTCATGGTTGTACATTTAAGACTCTGATCCTCTTTGGGTTGACTTTCATATATGGTACAAGTTATGAATCAAAAATATTTTTGGTGTATGAATATCTAATAGTTCCAGTACCATTGGTTTAAGTGACTATCCCTTCCTCACTGAATTCTCTTTGCATCTTTGTCAAAACTCAGTTGTCTGTGTACATGTGGGTCTATTTCTAGACTCTATTCTCTTTGTCAGTGTTTATGCCAGTAGCATACTGTCTTGATTACTATGGCTTTCTAATAATTATGGAAATCAAATAGCATTAATCCTATTTGTTCAAAGTTATCTTACTTATTATAGGTCTTTTGCATTTCTGTATAGATTGGAGAATCAGCTTGTTAATTTCTACAAAAAAAATGGTCTGCTTGGATTTTGACTGGTACTGTTCTTGTTTTTTATTAATGTATAGTTGACATACAAAGTTATGTGAGTTTCAGGTGCACAGCATGGTGAATCAACAATTCTGTACATGATGCAATTCTCACTACCATAAATGTGGTTACCATCTGCCACATACAATGTTATTACAATATTAGTGACTATTCCCTATATGTTTTTATACATAAATAAATAAATTTTTAAAGTTTTATTATTATCATTATTTTAGTCATCTCTACCCCCAATGAGTGGCTTGAACCCACGACCCTGAGATCAAGAGTCACATGTTCCTCCCACTGAGCCAGCCAGGTGCCTCTCTCTATGTGTTTTTAATCTATATATCAACTTGGGGAGAAATGAGTCTTCCAGCCTCATGAATAAGGTATATATTTCTATTAATTTAAGTCTCTTTAATTTTTCTCCACAAAGGTTTGCAGTGTGGGGTCTTTTGCGCCTTTTGTCAGGTTTATCCCTAAGTTTTTAATATTTTTATGTGATACTAAGTGATACTGATTTTACTTTCATTTCTGATTGCTACTAGTATGTAGATAAATAATCGATTTCTGTATCTTGATATTGTAAGCTTCCAACCTTGGTAAACTCATTAGTTCTCATAGCTGATTTTTAGATTGCATCAGATTTTCTACACAGTCACGTTGTCTGGGAATAAAGCAGAGGTGGTGTTACCAGAATCTGGGGGCTAGGCTTACCTGATGGACCCTGAACCTCTGGCAGACCCCCAGGAGGTGGAGACAGGATGCAATGAAACTGCTGCTGGAGACAGTGCTTAAGGATCCCTGCTTGGTCTCCCTGCAGAGCCTCCAGTTGGCCATACACAGCGGAAGACAGCTGGTGTGGTCATCTGGGAAAACAGCCTGCCCAGCCAGGTCTCCTGTGATAGAGAGCAGATAGATGAACGGCAAAGGAGGTATAGAAAAACAAAGAGGTCAACAAATGGCACAACTATTAAGATGTCCAAGGATATGAGGAGGAACCAAAGGGGGCACCAGGCAGGGGCAATGGTGAGGCCGAAGGGAAGCCAAGCTAACCCAGGCCTATAGGCAAATGAAGGAGATTGCAAGGGAGTGGAAATAATCAGT
Source organism: Panthera uncia (assembly GCF_023721935.1). Lineage (NCBI taxonomy): Eukaryota > Metazoa > Chordata > Mammalia > Carnivora > Felidae > Panthera > Panthera uncia. Next base: position 53,420,011 of record NW_026057578.1, on the reverse strand, counting down.
GGCGTCAAGTGTGACAGAGAGGTCAAGAGAGAGGCTGAGAGATGACCCTGAAGTTGGCGACATGGAGGCCAGCAGCGAGGTAGACAGCGGGTGGGAGAGAGGACGTGGTGAGGGAAGTACACACAGTTCTTTTAAGGCTTTGCCATGAAGGGGAAGGGAGCAGTGGGACTGGAGCTTTAAGAACTGGCGGTCAGGAAGTGTGTGTGTATGTATACATGCGTGTGCATGTGTGTGTTAGGCTAATGAGAAATAACAGTATGTGTGTAGGCTAATGAGAATCAGTCTCCCTCAAATCACTCAATAAATATGTACTAATTGGACCTCCTGTTTCAGATGACAGAGGCCAACTCAGATTGAAGCAGAAGAGGGAGAATGACAATACTCTTTGGGCACAGAACCATCCCATGGAGCTAAGAGACTGGCATGGGGCGGGATTTGGGAAAAACTGGAACCAGAGATGAAAATACCATTGACACTCCCTCCCTATCTCATGATTTTCCATCGACTTCCTTCTTTACTCTCACTGCGGTCAGTGCTGGCCACATGGCAGAAATCATGGCCTCTGAGAGCTCCTGAGATATTTTTTATAGCTTCAGCCACTAAGTTTGATGCAGCCGTCTTGGGAGCCAGCCCACAGATTCAAGAGGAGATCCCTGATTGGCTCAGATTAGGGATCTACTTATTCCTGGATTAATAAACTGTGGTTTCAGGTGGTGGAGACTCAACTTCTAAAATGATAACTATGTCAAGGGGTGGTGGGGAGAAGAGGCACTTCTCGGAAAAATTGGGACCTCCACAAAGAGAAGTGTTCGATACAAAACAGTCCTGGGTTTGGATTTTGTCAGCATGTGGCTGGTTCCCAGCTGGTTCTCAGCCAATAGAAATAGCTTTCCAGAGCCCTAGGGGATTAAGCCAACTATGAAGATAAAAATGGATAGAGTCAAGAGGGGGAGGGTGTCAGGTTACAGCTTGGGAAACTGACAAAACCAGGTGTCAGCTCACTCAGCGTGCATTTCCGGTTTCCGGTGTGCCCTCTTAGACTGCAGAGTTGAACAGGTGAAAAACTCATTCCCCGGAATCCCAGGAAGTAGGACTCTAGACATCACTTAGGATCCACCTTCTGAGGGAAATGGCGGAGGTTAAATTTGGAAAGAGTCAAGTGGCCAGAAAGGCAGAGGCTGAGACACCTATTTCAACTGGCGTGCCATGAGCAGAGGTGAGTGATTCTGAAGCCAGCAGGTGTGGGGGCTGTTTGCTGATGCTGCAGGCCCCTCCCTGATGGCCATGAATGTGGCCTGGTTCTGCTAGCAGGCTTTGTGAGTAGCTCCAGGGAGCTCCTCCTGGGATCTGTTCTTCAGTGTGTCCAAGCATCTGGTAAGCCATTTAGTAGCCCGAGTTCAATCCTATTCTGCCTCCACTAGCTCAAGGGGATTCTTTGCGGCTGAGCCCTGATGAACGAATGCAAATGTGATGTGGCGGCCATCTTCAGAGAACTACGCAGAAGCCTTGGTATCTGAAATGCAGTGTGCAGTGAGGGCTAACCATGGAGTGATGGAGTACCGATAGCCTTCCTGTTCCCATCTGGTTTAGCCCTAGGGTCTGGGGCCAGGACTTGCTGGATGTGAGTAGGGCACAGTAGCCCCAACACCCGGGCAGAGAAGGGAGCAATGGCAGAGAACTAATCTGGGCCTCCTATTGGCTACGTGTGAGTAGTGAATTCCAGGTTATCAGATCTGGCAGGAATCCAACATCCCCACTTTGCGGAAGAAGAAGGTAAATGACACAAGACATATTTAGAATTACAGGGAACCCACATCTTGGATATTGTGACCGGCTCCTAGTACATACCAGGAGTAAATTGTACCCAGAACGGTGTTGCATAGAAACTCAGGAAATGGTCCTAGAATGGAATATACAGTCAGCCTTGAACAACACGGTTTTGAACTGTGCAGGTTAATTTATACGAAGATTTTTTTGAATAAATATAGCATAGTACTGTAAATATATTTTCTCTTCCTTATGATATTATTTTTTTTTAATTTTTTTTAACGTTTTATTTATTTTTGAGACAGAGAGAGACAGAGCATGAACAGGGGAGGGGCAGAGAGAGAGGGAGACACACAATTGCAAGCAGGCTCCAGGCTCTGAGCCATCAGCCCAGAGCCTGACGCAGGGCTCGAACTCACGGACCGCGAGATCGTGACCTGAGCTGAAGTCGGACGCTTAACAGACTGAGGCACCTAGGCGCCCCCCCTTATGATATTATTAATAACATTTTCTTTTCTCTACCTTATTTTATTGTAAGAACACAGTATTATAAGACATACAACACACAAAATATATTAGTTGATGGTTATCAGTAAGGCTTCCAGTCAATAGTAGGCTATTAGTAGTTAAGTTTTGGGGGAATCAAAAGTTACATGTAGATTTTGGACTGCACGGGGGTCAGTATCCCTAATCCTCCCGTGTTATCCAAGAGGCAGTTATATTTTATTTAAAAAAATTTTTTTAATGTTTATTTTTGAGAGAGAGAGAGAGAGAGACAGAGTGTGAGTGGGGGAGGGGCAGAGAGAGGGAGACACAGAATCTGAAGCAGGCTGTAGGCTCTGAGCTGTCAGCACAGAGCCCAACATGGGGCTTGAACTCACGGACTGCGAGATCATGACATGAGCTGAAGTCAGACGCTTAACGCTTAACCGACTGAGCCACCCAGGTGCCCCAGTTGTATTTTATTCTTAATCGGTTTCCCCACCACTCACTCCCCTTTATGTACAGGTGCATTGAGCCATCACTGGATATGAACATTACAATGAGGCCACCAAGAAACAACAGTTACTATTATTGTAACCTGGGGGAGAGCAGCATCCAAGAAATCTTACAAAAGACTTGTGGCCATTTTCCTATGTATCAAGAAAATGTGAAAGCCATCTCCTAAGGACCAAATTTACACTGATCGATGAAGTGCTTTGCCAATTTAGACAGTAAGAGGTTGTTTAATTATAGCAGGGTAGCGGTGCATATTACACCAAACATTTGTTTTACATCTGAAAGCCCTGGAAATGGAAATTAATAGATTCACGCAGGAATGAACTTACTTGTGGGGGCCCAGTGATTCCGAGTAGACCAGCAATTACTCATTTTTCTTTGAATTCATTTCTGGGATGGAAACACAAAAAAGTGATTTCAAGAAGGAAAATCGTTGCATGGAAATCTGGCAAGTTTTCACAAGGACTGAATTGCTCTTTTGTTTCCTGCCCAGCAATATGAGATTGTCAGCTGAAACTGGGTCTCTGCTGTGTTAGCAGAGGCAGAGAAGGCTCTGTGTCCAGCAATGGCCCTGCCCTGGGACCAGCCTCCCAGGAGTTTTCAGAGCATCCAGAGGAGAACGGAAAGCAGGTCCTTGGGAGAACAGGGCACTGCCAGCATTCGGATAACGAGCAAGCATTCCAGAGGAAAGACAGCTGGCAGATGTGGTCCACCATGAATTGGGATCAAACTTTAATGTCATTGTCATGAAGATAAAAAAGCAAAAAGGAATAATGAAGTCAACCAAATGAGGTCAGGACTTTACTTTTTTAACCCAAATCAACTGACTTTGCATGTGCAGACCCTGTAGGAGCTTGATTTTCTGGCCCCCATTTAACCCCATGCCTGGTACAGTGTAGCTGTTCTGTTTAACAAAGAATGTTAAGTGATGATGAAACCAGGAAGACTGAGCTAAGAGTAAGGAAATACTTAGGATAGCAAGACCAACCTATGGATGACTTTTTTTTTTTTTTTTTTTTTAAATGAGCCAGGTGTGGGAAGCTAATGGTAGAAGCTAGAAGCTTGGCTGTGGCCTGAATTAGGTATCTGGGAGGAACCTCAGAGTTGCAGGGGTGGGAAGCTGGACTGGGATGGAACATAATAGCAGCCAATGTTAACAATAGGGATTGAAGTAAATGAGTTTCTTGGCCCCCTTCCAGCCGTCCCGCAACCCCAGCCTGCTGGCGGCTTACTATAACCAGGCCACAGGCAGGCTCTATGGTCCACCGCCCCCATGCTCTGGGCAGGTTGGAGCCTGGATATGAAACAATAGAAATGATGATTATTGAGTAAGGTCCTTAATCCAACACTATGTAAATCTTAAAGCTGTCTGTTGGAAATTGATTATATTTTTCCACAGAGGTGAATGAATTAGGCATTGATATAAAGCTCTCTCACTTACTCCCAGTACACAAATTACATATATTTTTTGAAATCTCTCATGATCATATAAATCAGAGGGCAATTAAGTTCTCTCAAAGTCTGGAGAACAGAATATCAAAACCAGGCAGAGAAAAATGGTCTTACCTGGTTGAATATCAGCGAATTCCTCTCGCCGTTAAATCAAGTGCCATCTTGCCAAATGCCAGTGAGCAAAGTATTCTAGAAACTAGAAGCAGCTGGAGTTTCTTCTCAGCCCCAGAGTGGTGTGCCTGGTAACCCTGGCCACTCCTCCTAGGGAGGGAGAGGACTGGGTGACAGCAGAAGTCACAGAGCCCATACAGCCTTTCTTGATGTATATTTAGCGGATGTTCGAACAGGGTGTGAAGAATCTGTCCTCAATAAATTTGGGGAAGAGCCACATAACATGTTTGACTCTGAGAGAGTCACAATATCTATTAATATACAAAATTTGTGAGCATGCCTGCAACATGGAAAAAGTAACTCGGATTAGTTCCGCAGGTACCGAGTTGACGAGCCTAGTTTTGCGTGTTATACCGTAGAGCGCCTGGAGAAACGGCCAGTGGGAAGATATGCTTCCGGTCTCTTTTGGGGAGTGAGAACTTCTCGGGCCGAATCTCTCCAGGCCATTTCAGGAGTCCGCTTCCCCAGGCCCTTTTGGGAGGGGTCACTGTGGGAGGAATAGATTTGCCTTTAGTGGCATCTGCTTGGGTGGTCTCGGACTCTGGAGAACCAAGAGAGCCTGAAGGTTCGGAGTGGGTAGTCCAAAAACGACAGTTCTGAAAGTTCCTCAGAGCTCTCTCTTGCTGGGGTCTTGGCTTAAGAAAAGTTGTGAAAGGGGATCCTAGTTTTCCTTCTAGGTCAGTGCTGGTTTAGCAGAAAATAATGCAAGCCACGGATGCACTTTAAAATTTCCTAATAGCCACATATAATTGAATGAATTTTCATAATATCTTTTAGTGAACTCAGCAACATATTTTAGTTCAACGTGTATTCCATTTAAAAAAATACTAATGAGATAGCTTATTTTTTTTTTAAGTCGGTCTTTGAAATCGTGCGTGTGTTTGAGACTTATGACATACGGTGGCCTGGACTGGCTGCACACATGTGGTGATGCCTAGCTCTAGTTCAGCAAAGAAGTAGTTGCAGTGCAAGAAAAGAAGTTGGTTTCCAGGCTTACCCCACTGTTTGGAAATGGGTGGGTTCAATGCTGATTTCCTCTCTGAGATGGTTAATTTTGTGTCAACTTGACTGTTTCCAAAAGAGATCAGCATTTGAACTTGTAGGTGAATGAAAAAAAAGATTGCTGCAGGCATCACTCAAACCTTGAGGGCCTGAATAGAACAAAAAGGCGGAGGAAGGGCGAATTTGCTCTCTGCTTGAGCCAGAGTCCATCTCCTGCTGTCCTCAGACATCAGTACTCCTGCTTCTGAGACCTTCGGATCCGTCCAGGACCTACACCATCGGCCCCTGATACCCGGGCTGAGTTACACCACCGGCTTTCCTGGTTCTCTGGCGTGCAGACCATGGGGCTTCTCAGCCTCCATAACCATGTGAACCGATCCCTGTAACAAATCTGTCTTTGTATCTCTGTATATCCTACTGGTTCGGCTTCTCTGGAGAACACTGCCTAATACAGCCTCTAAAACAGGAAATCTCAAGGGTGAGAACTCTTACTCACCACGGAACCCTCTAGGCCTTAGCATTTTATCAATGTGTGGCTCATCAAACACATACATTTGTTTTGTTCTTCGCTTTTCACAAAGCATCTTGTGATCTGTTTTCTCAATAACACCTTCACACGCCCTGCTGCTTCTCAGCACGTCCGCATTTAGCACGCTCTCCTCTGATGAAGGTTCGAGCTTGTCTATCTGTCTTAACTACCCCTCCCCGCTCCCTGTGTCTCCTTCACTGTGGCTACCCAGGGTTGTCTCATACGGAGCAGGCAATCACTTTCTGTTGAAGCAAACATAATTGAATTGTTTCCGGCGTGATGGAAGAAAGAGAACATGCCTTGAAAATTGGACAGACCTGGGTTTGAGCACTATGAGGGGTGTGTGTTTGAACACAACAAATTCCTCTGCTTCACTCCTCAGAGCTTTATTTCCTGGCGTTAAAAAGAAAACCACAGGCCCCAAATGACATCACTTAGATTCAGGCCCCCAGCCAGCAAACCAAGACTCAATACCTGATGTAGCAGCATGGGCAAGCCCCTGAGATTGTAACCTTTAGCCAGTCAACAAGGAATTTGCTGGTCGATACCAGGCTATTTGTTGAGAGGCCCCTCCTTCTCCCCTTAGGAGGGTGACCTTGCCTAAACAACGAACACCTTGCTAATAAATTCCTTTCTTCTCTGTTTAAAGTCCTCTCTTTGTCTTTTAAAAAAACCTTTCTTTTGTTTAGCTCAGAGGAGCTCCTCTCTGCGTGCCACACGGGATGCTGCCTGATTCCTGAATTGTCGAGGAAGCCAATTAGGTCTTCCAATTCACTCAGTTGAATTTTGGTTTTCAACAAAATTTGGTTTTCAACTTCCCAGTCCCTGACTCAGGGCTGAGGAGAGAGGCTCCTGTTGATGTCTTCACGGGGACGTAGTCAGGGGAACCAGGATTCTCCCTGGGACCCACCCTTCCTTGCATCCCCTCTAAGGAAGCCCCCCTGCCCCGGAACACCACTCAGTCTCTGTCACCTGCTCTAGGGGGAGCTGCAGACGTAGGGACCCAGAGGGAGGTCGTTTGCAGGTTCAGCTCAGAGCAGGTCCAGGAGTGGGCTTGCAGCCAACCCCCCAGGAGCGCTGTTCACCTCCTGCCTCGCCTTCCTCCTGTCTCTGTATTTCTGCCGTATTTCCTGGCTTATGTGGAGCACTCGCCCACAGAAGACCCACGGGGTCTGGCTCTTTGGACTTCAGGCCTAGCGTGCAATTAGGCAAAGAGCAGAAACTTATCACTGCCTTGAGGGCACAGTGGTTCCCTCCCACCCCTGTCATGCTCCACATTTCCCATCTACAGCTTTCTGCCTTTTTTTTTTTTTTTTTTTTTTTAACCAAGATGCCTCCACCACCCTGAAATCCTACAAGACCAAGCTGCTGATGCATTTGCATTCTAGCTTTCCTTTTGAAACAAGAGGGAGAACGCCTGCCCCAGCCTCCCCCGGGGCCTTGTGGAGAGAAACCTGCCACCAACAGGAAAAAGTTATTTAGTGGCATTGTAGGTGGGGGTGGGGGGTGGGTCTGGGCGTGGCCTGGAAAGGGGAGGACCTGGCTCAAGGCCTGAGCAAGCCCTTCCTGCTCTTGGTTTTCTAGAACAAAATTACAACAGAGGGACTTAAAGGCTTTCCCTTGGCAAAGCAAGAGTTCCAAGCAGCCAGAAGAGCCTCTTCCAGAAGAGGCACACTCATGGCCAGCAGTTCTGATCTCTTGTTCAGGCCTGCTGCCAACCTGCCCACCATCCTGGGCTCCCCACTGAGCAACAGGGAGCAGGGGACAGTTTCCGCGGTGCCTGAGCCTTGAAGCATGGAGAATGTCTGCTGCTCACACAGGGGCTCCCACACCACCCAGCCCCAGCCTCGCTTTCCTATTCTGTCTGGCACCCTGCCCTGGGCTCATTTTACTACTTTTCTCTTCCTTTTTTTTTTTTTTTTAAGCAAATCTACTGAAAGCAGGATAGGGAAAAGACAGGGAAAACCCAGTGACACAGTGACACTACTATTATCTAACAGGCTTAATATTTATCAGTGTAAAAAGCCTAGAATTAATGTCTGCAAAAATTTTTTTCTCAGCAGAAGTGGCCGTAGAGGAACCAAATCATGACTGGAACTCTGGAAAGGGGCGCTCCAGGCTCATGTGGGTGTGGACAACCACCCTGACCCCCAAGGGGTCCCCAGGCCAGGGCTGGGTGTGTGTGTACTGGGGGGGGGTGGGGGGAGGAAGTTGTGAAAGGCAGGGGAGGGGACTCCGAGGGGACACCGTGGACTGAGGAGCCACACCCTCAACCACTGTGCCCTATCTTCTCATCAAACCTCACACCTTCAATACAAAAGTGTTTTTCTGTGGGGAGGCTGGTTTTTAAAAAACACACTATCCAGCTTTTTATGATCTCCTTTCTTCTGCAAACGGGTCTGGGAACGCCGGATTCCCTTGAGAAGCGTTGGCTTTGTGCTGTATCCAGTCAAGGCCCAAGTCCACGGTGAGCCACATACAAAGCTTTGGGTAGGCCAGGATTTTTCCAGGAACCTGTTCTATGATCTCACCTCCAGGAATCACACAGGTTTCTTGTGTCTCTGGAGAGAAACTTGCTGGGTGAGGGGAAGGCCACTGACCAAGGACCTAGAATCTGCCACGCTGTAGGAAGAAGAAGGCTTGTGACTTCCCGAAATGAAGGGTTGGACCCCTGTTTAGACTTCATCCCACAGACTGCCCTCGCTTCTGTCTGTTATGCCTAGAATTCGTGATCCCCAAAGACCGCCAGAGAGCCGAGTCTGATGTAAAAGCAAAAGAGCCTTTATTCGAGCTAGCTCGAGCTCAATCCCCTACCTGCACCGACGCAGCGGTGAGATACCGGGAGAGAGCCAGTTTCAAAAGGACAGATTTTATTGGGGTCTAGGGGCAGTTGGTGAGGTAATGGCTGTGGCCTCAGCCGATCGGCTGGGGGAGGGTTGGAGTCCTGTTAGGCAGGTGAGTGGGAGGTTACTCAAGGGGAGGAGGCGTGGTCAAGGTGAAGGACACAGAACAAGATGGAGTTGGCCAGCGTAGGCCCGCCTTTTCTCTGTCTCATGACTTTACGCTCCTGAGGGGCACGTGGCCAACACAGCAGGTCTTGGTTTTTCCACTTCTGAAAGAGGAAGAAGAAAGCCCTCACATCTGAGCTGGCCAGTGTCCCTTCCACCTGCCCTTTGGGCTGGTGCCATGCCTACTAGTGGTGGCTGATGTTCTCACAGATGTCGGAGAGCAAGAATTCCTGTCCCCTTCGAGGTCCTTCTAACCAGGCTAAGAATCAAACTGACATGAGACAGATTAACCAGAGATAACCAAATTTTAATTTGGTACATACAAGGAGTCCACACAGACATGGACATTCCAGAGACAGGCAAAATGAGGTATAGATGTCATCTTGAACTGAGGAGGAAGGGGTAGGGGTCTGGGACTTGAAAGGGAAGGAGTGTGATTCACAGAAAGATGAAAAAGCATATATGTTTGGTAAACACATATCTGCTGGGCCACTCAGAAACAAGGAGACACAGAGGACTTTGATCAAAGTGGCCTTATTAGTTCCTCCTCCCTGCCCACCACACCTAGTTCATAGTACGATGGAGTTCTCCATGGTGATAGCTCCCTTCCTGGAGCAGGTCCTCTGTCTAAATTCTTTTTAGGCACTTGAGGAGGAGGTAAAAATCTTTTCCTGAACTTGCTGGGTTTGGGTTGCTTTGTGACTTAAAATAGTCTTCATGCCAAAGTGGCCTGTCTTGGGGCGGCCTGCCCTTGCCCCTTACACAGAACAAGGCAATCCACTGATGTCACCAGAAGGATTATGCACTTTAAAAAGCTTCTGATCTCTGAAGTTCCATGGGAATGTCACTGAAAAGCAATGTCAATGTCATGAACCCTTAAAAAAATGCAAGAATAAGGCTGCAGATTTTGGAAGACTAATAATAATTCAAATACAAGGCAACTCTGGATGACCAGCTTCGCTGGGGCTAGGGTCAGTGTGCAACGTTTAAGAAGCTATAGAAGGACAAGATTTCTCCACACACTGATTTGTTCAACGGGAAATTAGGACGACTGGAGGCACTAGCTTTGATCGACTCAGTCTGAGGGGCTCCAGCCTGAGGGGTTCCAATCCATTTACATTCTAGAGCTCCCAACTTTGGCCAGTCCTCACTTTGACCATGGACACAGCATGGACAATGAGAAAGAATGGGTTTACTTGGTGGCAATAGAAGTACCTCAGTCATAACTTATTCCTTGGATTTGGAGATGTGCTAAGGAGATTAGGAAGGTGCCTGAGAAAGGGACATAATGGTGAGAGTGTTTATACTTCATTCATTCATTATTCTAGAATATTCATTGAATGACTGCTGTGTCATTGTTGGAAACACCAGACCCCATATTCTCCTCTGAATCCTTCCAGGATGGGAGGTGGTCAGGAATCACATCTGCCCCTCCAATCTGGGAACTCTCTGGAGCCTGGAAGGAGGCAGCTTGGGGGCAGATAGGTGACAGCACTCTGTGAAGCTGGCAGAACAATTTGAGACTTCACTATTCCAAGAGGTGGAAGAGAGAACATAGAGAGATTACAGCATGTTGCATTGTGGGAAGAACAGGCTGGTTGGTAACCCAGAATTTGGGCACAGATGCTGAGACCAAGGTGCAAAAAAAGAACAAAGGGGCAGTGCGTTTGCCTCTAGGTCACCACACCTACGGGGTTGCCCTCTATCAGGTGAAAGCCGGATGGATGCACGTGCTATTGCCTTCCAATTTAATAATTGTAGATAAATTCAGGAATGGTTGACCCATAATGGGGAGGTAAGGGAAAATTAGGGATCCTAGGATAATTAAAACAATTTTTCAACTTATCCTGCAAATTGATCAATGCAAGCTAATCTGTTCCATTAAGAAAACCAAAGATGTTGGGGCGCCTGGGTGGCTCAGCCAGTTAAGCGTCCAGCTTAGGTCTCAGCTCAGGTCTTGATCTCATGGTTCATAAGATCGAGCCCCGCATTGGGCTCCGTACTGACAGTGAAGACTGGGATTCTCTCTCTCTCTCCCCTCTCTCTGTGCCTCTCCCTCGCTCTCTCTCTCTCTCTCTCTCAAAATAAATAAACAAACAAATAAATAAATAAATAAATAAAAATAGTTTTAAATAAAAAGAAAACCAAAGATGTTAGGGTGGACAGGTGGTATCATAAGGTCTAAGAACCGTAGTGGGCACTAACTAGACATTTTGGAAGTTTCACAGCTGAAATGGTCCTGGCTGATCCTTTGGCCCACCCCCTTCCTTGCTTGCACAGGAGCGCAGAGACATCCAGGGTAAAGGAGACCTGCCCAGGGCCCAGGGACCAAAGTCTCACTCTCCCGATGCCCAGGCCTGTGCTTTGCCAAGCTGGCAAAAATGCCACTGCAGACAGAGCATTCTTTGATCTTATGACGACACTGTCGCCCTCAGGGTCAGCGCTTTGAAGGCGGCTTTCAGAAACAGGGGTTTTCTCTGATGACCTTAGAGAAATGCAATCAGCCTGGAGGGGAGAAAAAAATCTGCACCCCAAGCTCCATTTGATGGAATAAAGATCCTTTTCAGAAGATAAAAGACAGAAAACCTTAAAAATCATAATATTTTATTTGAAAGAAGTCTGGATTAGAAATGTAATAAGCCTGCTCGAAAACAATAGGGCAATTAAAAGGTGTTTATGCAGTTAGCGATGCAAATGTGATATTTTAAAATGCCCTTGACTCTCTTAGTTACTGGAATGAACTTAGATTCAATCTAGCCTGCATCAGATTTTCCTCTTGAGATCAGTATGTTGCGTCTCTCCAACCTAAAAGCAGAAAGCTTTAGAAGTTCTCAGGAAATGACAAATGGGTTAAGTGTAACTCTTAGTAACACATCTGCTCCTCTCAACCAGAAGTTCCCTGGTATTAAAAACAACAACAACAACAACAAAAAATTAAAACAAAAAACAAAAAACAAAAACCTCTCACTCCCCCACCAACGTGGGGCTAAGCTAAGCTCTTGAAGATATCATTGGCATTTGTCAAACCTTTCTTTCTTTCTTTTTTTTTTTTTTTAGCGTTTATTTATTATTGAGAGAGAGAGACATAGAGCATGAGCAGGGGAGGGGTAGAGAGAGGAGGAGACATAGAATCTGAAGCAGGCTCCAGGCTCTGAGCTGTCAGCACAGAGCCTGACACAGGGCTCGAACTCACAAACTGCAAGATCATGACCTGAGCCGAAGTCAGTCCCCTAACCAACTGAGCCACCCAGGCGCCCTGTCAAACCTTTCAAAATAACATCTAAAGCTTCTCTTGAGGGCGCCTGGGTGGCTCGCTTGGTTAAGCATTGACTCTTGATTTCGGGGTCAAGTCCTGATCTCACAGTCGTGGGATTGAACCCTGCATCAGGCTCTGTGCTGAGTGCGGAGCCGGCATAGGATTCTCTCTCTCTCCCTTGCCCTCTGCCTCCCCCCCACTCACATGCTTGCTCTCATCTCCCTTTCTGTCTCTCTCTCAAAATAAATAAATAAATAAAAATAAAAAGTAAAGCTTCTCTTGCCTGTGTCGAGGACCCTTGTCGATAATTTGACAGCTAGTTTCCGGTCTTTTGAAAGAGCCCACATCAGGCCACCTCCAGCTTTGATGCCTGGCCCAGCCCCTCCTTGCTGCATGATCAAGAGAACACCAGAAAGTCAAGATCGAGCAGCCTAACCCCGTTATCCTTGCCTGCCTCAAATCATTAATTGATCGGGCAAGTAATGTGTGGCTACTTGCAAGGCAAATCCCGATAAGGCTAGGCAGATGCCAGGATTTCATTTTTTTCTTGTAGATAGCAAAGTTCCATACTTGGAACAGAGGGGCTCAACTACAAGATACCTTTCTTGGAGGTATTCATTTCTGGATGCAGACATGTACCTGCTACTTGAAGCAAGCCTTCTGTCCAGACACCCTACCCAACATACACACTCACACATGTACACACGCACACTCGTAGACACACACTCACTCTCGCACAACTTGATCGACACACACTCCCTCCACCCTGACACATGCACCTTCCTACTTACAGCCCCCAGTGTCATCTTCCCATTATCTCATCATTTTCTTTTCCTGATTGGATCACCCTTCTGAGTAAGACCTTCCTAGATGTCTTCAAGCTTGGGTGACCCAACTAATGAACAGCTTAGCCGAGAAGGAGTGTATTCCCCGTCCTACGCTTCTTGGACCCTGGGGGCAAGAGTCCCCTTCCCTAGTATTGCCATTAACTTCCAGTGAGAAGACAGGGGCTCTCATGCTTTTTGTTCCATGACAGCCACCAAATTCTGCTACCCTTCCTCTGTAGGCTGGCACACAGTCATTAGGCTTGCCCCTTGCTATCATTCACATTCAAGTCTGTTTTTCTATTTAAGGAGAATCTTCACTGGTTTCCATGTCCCTAGTTTCTATCCACTGAAATGTATCCTGCAGTCTGTTGTCAGAGGAATTTTATAAATTGTCACATCTGTTGTTACTTCCCACCTGCTGAAGGCTCCCAATGACCTGCAAGCTGAGAGTAACTCAGTGACTTAGTCTGGCCCCCAGGGGCCCCACGAAGAGCCTCAGTCTCCTCTGAGGCTGTAGAGGAAAGGGTGAATAAGACTGAACTTTCTGGACCAAGCAGAGTTCAGCCTTCTTCCCTGCTTTGCCACTTACCGACAACTCTAGGCCTCAAGTTTCTCACCTATAAAGTAAAAACACCGACTATTGTTGAGGGCCTCCTTTATGCTGGCACTGGGCTAAGCGCCTGTGACAAACTGACCTGGCCAAACTGCCCGTCCATAATGTCAAGGTGTGTTTTTACTGTGGCAGGTGTTTTCAGTTGATCTATGTAGCCTCTGATGATTAAAGATGGCAGGAGGAGGGGTACCTGTAGATCAGCCCATCCCCTCCTTTCCACTGGGTGGAAGATTATAGTGACAGCAAATATCAGACTGACATCTGAAATGTTCCTCATTAGAAAGCCCAGAGGACTTTGTGCAAGTTCGGGAAAATCCAGGTTGCTTGTGCTCTGGGCCCTTTGGCAACCCCTTGCACGAAGGATTTCCTGAAGGCAGATGTGGTGACATTTCAGAGGTAGGACCTTCTCACCTTCGAATCAGATCAGGCAGCAGAATCCTCCACTAAGTGGCAGAGGCTGGAACAACAGGAGTTGAAGTCCTCATTCCAGAAAGTGCTAGGCTGCTGGGCTCACCTTGTTCTTATGCTATTTCTAGCCACCAGTGATTTAACTAGTGAAATATTATTTCTAACATCTCTCAATCTTTAAGTTGCATTTTTTTAATTCAAATTTAATTTTTTTAATTTTTAAAACAGCTTTAATGCACACACTTTGAGAATGGAGGTACTGATCATAGCCTCTGCTGGAGTGTGGAGTTTTGATTAGGGTCTTTCAAACGCATCTATTCTATTCTATTCTTCTATTCTATTCTATTCTTCTATTCTATTCTATTCTATTCTATTCTATTCCATCCCATTCCATTCCATCTATTCCATTCCATTCCATTCCATTCCATTCCATTCTTATTTATTTATTTATTTATTTTTATTTGTTTGTTTGTTTGTTTTGAAAGAGAGAGACAGAGAATGAGTGGGGGAGGGGTGGAGGGAGAGAGAGAATCTTAAGCAAGCTCTATGCCCAGTGCAGAGTCAGACAAGGGGCTCGATCTCACAGCTGTGAGATTATCACCTGGGCCGAAATCAAGAGTCAGACGCTTAACTGACTGAGCCACCAGGTGCCCCTCAAATGCATTTTAAATATTAATCAGGAGTAGATTAAAACTATCTTAGTGGAATATTCCAAAGTAAATGGTAAAGCAACACGGAAGTCCTTTCATATTCTGCTTGTAACCCTCACAACAATCCCATGAGATGGGCATCATTACCTCCATTCACAGGCTCTTGAGTTGAAGCAACTCACCCCAAGATAAGAGAGCTGGCAACTGATAGAGCAGAAGTGCAAAGACAGCTCTACCTGACTCCAGGGCTCCTGCTCTTTTTATCACATCACACAGCTTCTCGGTGCCTGAATGTGCTGGCACAGAGAGACTGAACATCAGTGACCTCTAGGGACACGTGGCCTGTTGGACCATACCTTGAAAACATGTCCCGAATCCAGCCGCTCCCCTCAAAGTCTTGGCCACCATAGCCATCTGTCTCCTGTGCTCACCCTGGAGCCTCCTACCTAATCTCTCCGTCCCCCTACGATGTGTTTTCCCCCGGGAAATCAGGGGGATCTTTTAGAAGTACAAACTAAATAAGGTGACTGCCCTCCCCAAAATCCTCTCATAGCTTCTCATCACACTTCAAATATAACCCCAAATTCTCCCTGGGCTCCGAAGGTCACTGTGACCTGGTCCTTGGCCACTTCTTCCAACCTTATCACTATAGCTCCTCCCTCTTTGTTGTGCTTACCATAGCATCTGACTTGATGTTGTTTCTTCCTTCCTTCCTTCCTTCCTTCCTCCCTCCCTCTCTTTTTCTTTTCTTCTTTCTTTCTTTCTTTCTTTCTTTCTTTTTTGAATTACAGTTGATCCACAATGTTACCTTAGATTCCACAAGTCTATACCACCTTATGCTATGCTCACAAGTAAAGCTGCCATCTGTCACCATACAACGCTGTTACAGTACCATTGACTATACTCCCTAGGCTGTGCCTTTCATCCCCGTGACTTATCGATTCCATAACTGGAAGCCTGTATCTCCTCCCTTTCGTTCATTTTGCCCATCCCCTGCCCCTGACGTGCTGTTCTTGAACGCATTCCCTCTACTCCCACATCTGGCAGTACATGGGCTTTCCTCCATATTCGCACTCTCCCACCATGACTGGCCTCTCTGCACTGTTCTCTTTTTAAAGATCCACTCCTGAGAGAAGCCTGTGCTGAAGTGGTCCCCAACTTCATACCTTTGTAGATGTGTCTTTGCTTTACTTTGAATCACAGCACCTGTCACTGCCTGACACAGTACTGTATACTCGTTTATGGCAGAGAGTCGCTGTGGTCACTGTCTCCTCCCCGGGAAGGTAAGCATTTGTCTTTTTTGTTTGCTGCTTTGTCCCCAGTGCTTGGAGCACGTGTCTGGTAAGTAGTAAAGTCCAGGAAAATTTTTTCAAACAAGTAACTACAAGAATGTGCGGAATCCCAGAAACGGTTACATCTGACAAACCTCGGTGTACAAATTTCAAATGACTGCGGGCCTTATTGTATGAACCTCTAACATTCAATGGTGGGTGTTTTTCATACCCACCCACCTGTGGTTCTCCTCTCATTCCAGCCACCAGGAAGATTAAATGACTAGTTGGAACCAGCGATGAGTTTTGGCCAAGGAACTGAGAGCAGAAGTGACTTAAGTTACTTCCAGCCAAAGATTTTGATTCTCATTCAAGAACCTCCAGAACTCTCTTTGCCATAGAGACCAAGCTTCCAGATGATGCAGGATTAAGATAGTGGGGCCTCTGTCAACCTAGGTCCCTGAATGACTGCTGGGCCAAGTCACCCCACCAGCCCACTTCCGATGTGCACCACAGTGAAAAGCAAACTTTTTAAATGCTAAACCACTCAGATTTGGGGCTCAATTTTTTTTTTTACCACATTATCCCCTAAACCAACTTAATGTATAATCCACACACATAAGACAGATGAAAAGAACAGTAACTGACAAAGTTCACAGTTTTCACTTGGGGTCATCTGCTATAGCAATAAACTCTGGAGGGTATGGTGAGGTGATACATCCAGAATTGCCTTTCTTTTTTTTTTTTTTTAATTAATTTATTTTGAGAGACAGAGAAAGAGAGAGAACGTGCAAGGAGAGGAAGAGCAGAGAGAGAGAGAAAGAGAGAGAGAGAGAAAGACTGCAAGCAGGCTGTCAGTGCAGAGCCCAGCATGGGGCTGGATCTCACAAACTATGAGATCATGACCTGAGCTGAAACCAAGAGTCAGACATTTAACCAACTGAGCCACCTAGATGCCCCCAGAACTGCTTTTCTATTGAGAATACCAAGTTTGGGAGCATGGACCAGGGAGTCAAGTAAAATCTTCAAGTAAAATTACCCAGAAGACTAGCTTATGGAGGTGTATAACCTGGCTATCTGAGTCCAGGTCAAGAACAATAAACAATAAACCAGCTGGCATTCTCCATTGCACTGGCTAGTGTGATGTTACATCCAATGCAACCAACGTGAGATGGCTACTTCAGAGGCTGAACCTGTAGCCAGGTGGGACAGAAGGTATCAGGAGTCATTGAAGTGTCTTCCTTCATTTACATTAGCAGTAGGGACACTGGGCCTCATTGCTTATGGAAGCTACTGGACTTTAAGAAGGTCCTCTGCATAACAACTGGAAAGGAATATCATCAATCATAAAGGCCTCCTACTGTTCAGCTGTCTTTAGTTGTTTTTGTCCCTCCCCAGCCCCAACCCTACCTGAAGATACCCATAAACTTGGGAGAACTTGATAGAATTAGGGATCATGGCCCTGAGTCGGGGCCAGTTCAGAAGAGATGCGTTATCCTACGTGAAATAATGGATCTAGCCAACAATCCCCAGTAGATGCTAGAACACTTAGATGAAGGATGAATGAGTAACTTCTTATTAGGTGAGGCAGGCTGACAGCCCATTGGTCAACACCGACATGACCAGTAGTGCAGTAACCTCTTCATAAGATGCGATGTGAAATACACAGCACCATCCATGAAGAATTCTGCCAGAAGAATTGAGTCAGAATCTAATCAGGCCCATTGCTCTACCCGTTACTGGAAATGCAGGAGAAAGGGGGACACATGAAAAGATACCAGGAAGATGCAGTTAGCAAGATCTTGAATGTAAGAAATTCTGCATAACTAAGACGATTCATGCAAGTTCTTCATGAACCCAAGAACACCTGTGCCAGTCAAGGTGACCTGCTATGGCCGCCACTTCCATGCCTAAACTTGAGAGAGACGAGGTGTCTAAATCTCTCCCTCAAAGGGAACTCTAATCCCTGCACACCATATTCTCTCCTTCGCAGTGTCACCAGGCTTCATTCAATCCAGGACATCGATTGAACACCCACCATATGCCTGACTCATTTGTCAGTATGTATCAGTCTTCAGTAACACAGCTTTGAAGAATGGAAAAGTCTCTCTATAATCTGCACCACAGGGGACTGGCAATGTGAGTACATTTAGTAAGTACATTTTCTTTCTAACCATTTCTAGACCAATCCACAGGCCCCTCTGCCTGTTTTTTTCCCCGATGTCCATTTTGACCATGTCACTACCAACCTCAATCATCTCTTCTTTCACATAAACTCTGCTTCCCGGAGGAGCCCAGCTTCCCTGAGTCAGCTCCACAAAAGAAATCACTTTATGAAAGAGAAGGAACTCTGCGGAGGGCTTTCATGATGAGAAAAATACCCACAACTGAGTCATTCAGAAACAGGCCAGCTATGCAGGAGAGCCCTTGGTTTCTCCTGTCTTCTCTGTCCCTGACACTTCCTGTTGTTACTGGAACCGGACATCAGGTAGAATTGGGCCAACCCAGTCCCCCCATTGCAGGCCTGCCTGTTGTGGACCTCAGCGTGGTCCGAAATGTTCATGAGAACTTGGGGCGTCTGAAAGGAGCACAGCCTCACTGCCGAGACTTTGTTCCAGTGTGTCAAGTTTTTAATGGTAACTGCCTTGCCTCAGAGGAGCCTAGAGAAATGTTACTCTGATTACCTGGCATCAGACCTGATTTCCGGGGCCAGCAGCTAGAAGGGAGCTTGCTGTTTGCTTTTGAGCTGATCTCACATGTTCACTGCCAGCTGCTGGGGGAGCAACGGTATCAAAATGGCATCTGACACTAATTATCCTTGCACGCAGGGGATCACAGGTAAGGCATCCCTTTTTTTTTTTTCCTCGTAGGAAAGAGCAAGGTTTACTTTAGCAATAGTCAGAGAACTGTTTTGGAAAGAATCTGACGCAGAGTGACGATTGCTGCCTGAGTAGAGAGGGCAGGAGCCTCATTTTCTCAGCTGCTGCCATGAGGCCTGGCATGTTAATAACTCAAAGGAGGAAGTATTGTAGTTCTTACTTTTCTGTTCTGCCAGCAGATTGGAGCCGAGTCCTGCTTGAGCTTTCACTGTAGGTGCTTTATGATTATATCTGAATGCTGAAATGCTAGGTTGTTGGCACATCGTTTGCCTCTTTTGGAGAGGCTGAATTGTTCTTGACTGTCTTTCCATAGCCGGGTTAGGAAGGTTGCATTAGTGGCTCTCATTCTTCAACCCTTTCTGCACCCAGATCTTTGACATGTGACTTTATAGTTTCCCCCCTAAAATGTAGAACATATTCCCCTCCCTTAACTTTGTCCATGGGACTTGCTTTAGCTGGTAGATTGAAACAGCGATAACAATGTGCCAATTCTGAACCTAGGCTTTAGGAGGCCTTGCTGTTTCCACTTGCTATCTTGTGCCTCTGCCTGGCCATGAGAAGCACTGTTTCTTTTGCTGTCATCTCAGAATGAACATGCATGGAGCAGATCTGAGCCCAAACCTCAATGAGAAGCCATGTCGTGTTGGACTCATGGCTGGAAGCAGACTGGCCCAGCCAAACCCAGCCTAGACCAGCCAAGCCCCAGCCATCCTTAAGGTTCATGAGCTAATTAAATGCTTACTTCTGTATGCTGCGTGATGTATGCTCGTTTGTTACGCAGCATTATTTTAATCATAGTCTGCTGATCCATCCATGTTTGACAGTCTTCTGGAGAGTTGCAAACTTGAGGTGTAGTTAAGAGATCAGAGTTTATATTCTTAAACAACCCTGATACAGCTAACAAGGTATCTAAGTTATTGGGGCAAAAAAATAGGTGCTTTGAGAGCCAAACACCATTCGGAGTGGGAGATATCTCTATTCTCAAGGAGCTATCTTTACCTACTTAGTCACAAACTAACAGCTCTGGAAGGATTTCTTCTTGATCCCATCTAGTGATGATTATGACAGAAAATGATCTCTATAGCTGGATATACATTGGAGGAAAGTTTGCTTAAAAATTAATGTGTTAAGGGGTGCCTCGGTGGCTCAGTCAGTTAAATGTCTGACATTGGCTCAGGTCATGATCTCACAGTTTGTGAGTTCAAGCCTCATGTCAGGCTCTGTGCTGACAGCTCAGAGCCTGGAACCTGCTTTGGATTCTGTGTCTCCCTCTCTCTCTCAGCCCCTCCCCTGCTCATGCTCTATCTCTCTCTCTCAAAAATAAAATTAAAAAAATTAAAAAAAAAATAATGTGTTAAAAATGAGTAGATCAATACAATAAATTGTTTAAAAATATGTAACTCCTTCATTCATCCATCTAACAAGTATGAATTGAGAGGCTCTTCTGTTAGGCAGTAGAAATACAGCAAGGAACGAAGCAAGTCCTATTCTGGGGAAGACATTCTAGAAGAGTTGTACCACTTGTCAGCCAGCACCCACTTTATCTTTATGCACACTGGCTAACCAGATTAAAAAAAAAAAAAAAAAGAGCCATAGCCTGTGTTTGTAAATATATGCAAGCAGCCAAAATATAATAGGAACAGACCGTAAAATTGTGAGAGCCTGGTTCAAATAAAGGAAGCTTCATCAGTAGCAAATGTAAGTTTGTTTTTCTAAAAATAGGTTTTAATCATTAAAAATCATATTTAAACTCATGGACATATTTGTACCCTCTTTTTCACAGCAGCATTTTTCTTAAGAGCCAGAAGGTGGAAGTCACCCAAGTCTCCATGCATGGATGAATGGACAAGCAAAATGGGAGACAGACGCACAAGGGAATATATTCAGCCTTACAAACGAGTGGAATGCCGACACGAGCTACAACATGGATGAACCTTCAAAACATTACACTGAGCGAGGGGCATCTGGGTGACTCAGTCAGTTGGACGTCCAACTTCGGCCCAGGTCATGATCTTGCAGACTGTGAATTCAGACCCTGCAATGGGCTCTGTGCTGACAGCTCAGAGTCTGGAACCTGCTTCGGATTCCGTGTCTCCCTCTCTCTCTGCCCCTCCCCTGTTCATGCTCTGTCTCTCTTTCTGTCAAAAATAAATGAACATTTTAAAAAATTTAAAAAATATATAAAACATTACGCTGAGTGAAATCAGCTAGATACAGAGAAAAAAATATCGTAGGGTTCCATTTAAATGAGGGACTCAGGGTAGTCAAGTTTCTAGAGGCAGAAAGTAGAACATGGTCACCAGGGGAGGGAGGAGGAGGAATGAGAGTTTTTGATGGCATAGAGTTTGAGTTTGGGAAGGTGAAAAAGCTCTGGAGAACATTACCTGTGTGGCAGCGATGGCTGTACGACCATGTGAATGTACCGGATACCCTGAGCTGTACACATAAAATCAATGAAGTGTTAAATTTTGTGTTGTACATCTTATCGCAATTTAAAAAATAATATATTTACAATTTTAAAGGTAAATCACTAGGAAATTTTTTAAATGCTTTGAAATTAAATTGAAATCTTTTGAAATAACCCATCGATGAAAAGTTACCTGGGTAGTGGGAGAAAACCTTGATGTGCACCTGATAATTTTTTCAAACAATTCCATTAGCTCTGAAACCAAAAATTTTGAATTTCAGAAAAACATTGCCAGATAAGCAACGTAGGCCTAATTGGCTAAGAATAATTGTGGAGGAGGGGGAAAAACAAAAACGGAAATCTGGATTGCAAAGTCTCTGTGATGTTGAGGGGGCGGGGGGGGGGGCGCTAGACCTCTGGTTCTCAGTAGCATCATCTGTAAAGGGAGCAGTCAGTCCGAAGACTAAGGATTCTGCTTCTTTTTGGCAGAGGAAGGACCACCTCTGCTGACACTTGTAAAGCCATGCTTTGCTTCCAAAGTCAACGCCAGTCCTGGATCCTGTGGGCAGCAGGTCTTGCCTTCCCACAGTGTAAAAGCACTTTGCAGGTGTAGACGGTCACGACTCATTTCCTTTTGCTCTCCTGCCATCACTTTGGGCTTCACAGTTAACCTGCTGGTCTCTAACGGGCCTGCCCCTCCATCAATAAATGATGAGTTTCAAGAAAAAGAAAGGCAACACTATAGCCATGCTTATTAATACTTGCTTCATGGAGATAATAGTTCATCTATTTTCCAGAAAAAAAAGGAAAAACTATCTGTCAGGTATGGTGCCAAGGGTGTCAAGTCTTTTTTTTTTATTTTTTTTTATTTTTTTTTATTTTTGGGACAGAGAGAGACAGAGCATGAACGGGGGAGGGGCAGAGAGAGAGGGAGACACAGAATAGGAAACAGGCTCCAGGCTCCGAGCCATCAGCCCAGAGCCCGACGCGGGGCTCGAACTCACGGACCGCGAGATCGTGACCTGGCTGAAGTCGGACGCTTAACCGACTGCGCCACCCAGGCGCCCCAAGGGTGTCAAGTCTTAAAGCTTTCTTTTTTTTGTCGGGGTGGAGGGGGGGAACAAGACGTTGTTGGCTTCTCTGTGCCGGAGGCAGCAACTTCTGTGTGCTTCTGGAAGGACGATACGTGGTCCGTGGAAAAGGAGATCGATGGCGTGGAGGGATCCCCGAGTTTCCAGATGGACAGCTTAATAATAGGTAGCTGGAAAGGTTTGTGCTGTGTCATGCTCCAGGCGTGTTGTGTGAAACGCTGGAACAAGGCAAGTCTTGGCCCGTCAGAAAACTGAACGCTTCCAAGGGTCAAAGATTTTCGAGGGGAAGCAAAAGCCTTGCATGCCGAAAGGATGTGTGAAGGGCAACCTGAAAACACATTCAAGATAGGTAGAGAGCTCAAGTGCCTCTGCCGAAGAGAGACTTTGCATGACCCACTTTTGTTTGGGAGTAAGCTTTGAAGAGATATTTCTCCATCCAGGTTGCCTCGGTGTCTGCTGAGCAGTGCTCAAATTTCTAGAGAATGTTTAGTGCGCGTGCAAGTACGACTAAGGGGTGTCAGACTAGCAGTTAACAATACAATGGTCTGTCATTACAAGCCTCCATCTGTGTCAGGTCAGTGTCCGCGAACACTACACGAAGTGTCTCAGTGTCCGCGAACACTACACGAAGTGTCTCAGTGTCCGCGAACACTACACGAAGTGTCTCAGCGTGGGTTCCTTGGGAGGCCCGCTTGGAGGTAGCGAATGGAACACAGGACACTCGTGAGGGCCTGTAAGAGGATCAACAACTGTTGAAGGGAGGGGACAAAGGTCAAACTGGCACCCACCAGGAGCTTCTAGCAAGATGGCCCTTCACTGGGGGGGGGGGGGGGGGGGATGGAGCTGGGCCAGACTATAGTATCTTCACATGAATCACTCACTGGATGTGGGCCGCCTCTGAGAAGGAGGTGTGACCTTGGGCAAAGAGGCTGTCTCCAGGGAAAATGGACCCCAAAGAGGGCTGACAGCCAAGGACAGTCTTCTGGCACCTGGGAGAATATGACCTTTCTTCCCGAAAGGGAATCTGAGCTTCATAGCACTGTGACTGAGGGGTGGGAGGGAGGGAGGGAGGGAAGGTTATTATAAGAAAGGGATGGAGAAAGGAAGGAGATGGTTGTATTAGGATGCATTATAGTGGTAGGAATAACCAGGTCATTTTATTTTTACTTCTTCATTTGCAAAGATTGTCTTTATTTTACAGAGCCATTGTGAGGATCAAATATATATGGAAGCCCTCAATAAATTGCACAAAGCTGGACAGAGAAGTGTGTGATACTATCACGTAATGCACCAACAGTCAGGAAGCCACACTGGAAGTATTTGAAGAATTCAGCCTTTCAGTTCCCATGCCAGTGATTGCCAAACTCTCTTGAGCACCACAATCACCTGAGGAATGATTAAAACACACATTTCCAGGGGGCACCTGGGCGGCTCATTTGGTTGAGGGTCTGCCTTCAGCTTGGGTTATGGTTTCGCGATCGTAGGTTTGAGCCCCCTGCCCGCTGCTGTCAGCGCAGAGCCCGCTTTGGATCCTCTGTCCCCCTCTCTCTGACCCTGCCCTGCTTGCACTCTCTCTCTCTCAAAAAATAAACATTAAAACCAAAAACACAACGCCCCCCCCCCCCCACCCCACAAATTTCCAGGCCTCCTCCAGAGCATCTGATGCAGCAAGTCTGGAATGGAGCCTGAGAATTCATTCACATTTATAGATAGATGGATACTTTATTAGCATATATGCTACTGGTTCTGTCTCTCCGGAAAACCTCGACTGATATACTAATACACATCTCCATATGCCAATTCCCCTGGATGAACCAAAAGTCAGGCTGAACAAAGCCTCGGAGATGCATTTGTTCCTGGTTACGTTTTAGACGGTATAGAAACAAGTATGCAGCCGTCATTAGAAACACAGGGACAGTCGTCGGAAGGACACGAGAGCCAGAATGGTTCTGATCTGAAGAGACAGCACAGAACAGTGGTACTGTTGTGATTCTGATCCTCCTGGTATTCTGAGCTTTATCAAGGAAGAAATGATCTCAGGCCTGCTATGTGGCTATGCAGCGGGCTCCCAGCCCCAGGGACTAACAGCGTCAGAGAAGCACAGCCTTGGCCTCTATCAGTCCCTCCTCTGATGTCTGATCTTGCTTTCAAACCAACTTTCCTCTTTCTGACCTCCTCTCCTGAAGTCAACCCCTCTCCCTTTTATTGCCTTGCCTTTTCTCTACAATTAGCCTCATTTTGAGTCTTCAAACGTCGAAATGCCTCTTTGACCCCACTCGTGGTTCCTTGGCTGTATTGTTCTTTGACAAAAGCTGAAACACCTGCCCTGGTGTCAATTACAGCCAAAGTCCCCTTGCCTCCAGCAGCGCCTGCTAATCCTATAATCCAGTGCCGATTTCTACAAGACTATACCCAGTTTTCACTGCTCCCAATTCCAAGTAGGTCAGGCAGCTGATGGTAGCTGATTAGAGGCTCCCAGGGACCCTACAGATCTGGAGGCCACGGGGCCTCTTGGAACTTCAGAGGCGACATCAGAATCAACATAGACTCCCGAAGATTGCTAATCTTGGTGGCGCTTGAAGCAATTTGAAGATAATGAGCCTCTGTCAATTTGAGAGGAAGACGACATTTATATCATAACACCCTCTGCTGAGCCATTTTGGGATACAGTGGGGCTTTCAGTCTTTCTATAAAAAGGAAGTTTAACAAAAATGCATTTCCAAATGGGAAAGTGCAGCCATTTGTTCCATGGGAGAGTAGAGTTTGTTTAGTGAAAGCCTTCTGGCCCAAACGAGAA
Organism: Panthera uncia; assembly: GCF_023721935.1. NCBI lineage: Eukaryota > Metazoa > Chordata > Mammalia > Carnivora > Felidae > Panthera > Panthera uncia. The sequence continues at coordinate 53,394,884 of NW_026057578.1, read as the reverse complement.
GTGAGTTAACTAATGGAGTCTGACAGCCCACGTCTCAGTTCTTGGTGGGATGGAGGCAGCATCATGCCAGGAGTTCACGTGTGTGTGTAACACAGGGAGGTGGGGATTGGGATTGGAGTTCCAGTTCTTGTTGCCATGACCGTGACCTTGGCTTCTGGATATACCTGGTTAGGCAAGAGGACTTGTGTCTATGACACAAAAGGGATAATCTTTCCTCCTTCCTTCCAGCTCAGACGACATGAGAGTGGATGAACGTCTAATGGCCCTTAGGGCTCACGGTTTAAGGTAGCCCAAGGTCATTGTCACCAAGCACAATGCTCGCCCAGGGCCATGTCACTCTCCTCCTTAGTGGTCCCTGCTCCCTAGCAGTTGCGGGCGGCCTCTTGACTGGACTCTGGTCAGGAGGGGGAGCCACAGCTGGTAGGAGCCTGGGTTTCTGTTTCTGCAAGGGTGCATGGAGCAGAGGACGCCCTACCTTGGTCCCCATTACCACCACCCTGCATCCGACTGTGACTCATGTGAGAAAGAAAACTTGATTGTATTAGGCCACTGCCCTGTGGAGGCCATGTGTTTCAGAAATTGCCTCCATGTACTAAATATTGAGATGATGGTGGGGACTTGAGAATCAGGCAGATTTCACAGAAGAGGGGTTCTCAGCACCCGCCCAACCCTGTGGGGATGTATGGGGTAGGGTGGGGGGCAGGCTCAACAGGTCTGCCTGGGGGAAGCCCAGATTCTTGGCATTTGTTACTGCTTTCCAAACAAAACAAGCCTTAGAATGAAGAGCAATCTGGTTGAAAAGAAAGGTCACTTTAGGGCTATCTGGTTTCTTTAAGAGTTGATATCATTTTAAGAATATCCAAGTTTCTTTATCTTGGTTTGATCTCCTCCCAGAATCCAGTGATGGATACCCATTATCCTGATCAGCACCTCACCCACGGAAATTAATAATTCAAGTGGAATTCTGGCTTATCAGTTGGGCCCATGCTAGCTTCGTCTGCAGGAGGTGGCTTCCCCAGGGCTCAGTGTGACGGGCCCAGCAAGGAGCCATGGTTCCCAGCTTCTCCCCCAAAATGTCCCAACAGCTATTTGCCAGATGCCTTGTCCTTTTGAACACAGTACCCCACAGAGAGTAGACAGCTAAGAAGTATTTGTAAAAAGTATTTGTAAAAAAAGAAAGGGGCGCCTGGGTGGCTCAGTCGATTAAGTGTTCGACTTCGGCTCAGGTCATGATCTCGCCGTTCCCAAGTTCAAGCGCCATGTCGGCCTCTGTGCTGACAGCTCAGAGTCTGGAGCCCGCTTTGGCTTCTGTGTCTCCCTCTCTTGCTCTCTGCCCCTCCCCCATTCACGCTCTGTCTCTACTCTCAAAAATAAACATTAAACAAATTTTTTTAAAAAAGTAAGAGACGAAAGAAATAGAACAGAAGAAGAGAGGCGATGACAAAAGGGCAGAAGGAAAAGGAAGGGATGGAGACACAAACAATGGACAGACAGACAGAAGCTCAGAAGCTAAGACACCAGGACAGAACCCGTGTTTCTGGATCTCCGCAGTGAAGATCTGCTGGGACCGGAGGCACAGATGGAGAATTCAGACAGACCTCTGAGGCCTTGCTTTCATTTACAACGATAAAAAGGAGGATGCTGTTGGTGCTTTCGTACAAGTGCCCACTAAATATCGCTTCCTCTGAGGGAACAGAGATTAGAAAACCCCTTTTCCTGCTTGAGCAAAGCATGAGCTTCTTCCCGGTTCACAAGCATGGCATCTTGTCAGTCCTGTGCCTCCCAGCCCCAGGGGGGGCCCCTCCATGCCCAGCTCCCTCCTGCCACCCTGGCTCACCCACTTGGGGCAGCAGAGGAAAAGAGCAGAAGCTTTGGATTCTGGCAGCTGAGCCCCGGCCAGGCATAGCAGGAGGTCCCTCCTAGATATTAACGATTATGACTGTTTGTCAAAATTCAACTCATAATTCGCCTCTAGAAGGTGGCCCTACTCGATCCCTGGCTTTGATTCACGCAATAGTTTATGTGAAAAGACCAAAATAATGGAAATATGAATATTCTCTGCCTTCTTTTTCCCCTTGCAGGCTTGCAGAAGGAAGCTGGCTTTCCCTGAGAGGAGTTTCCCACGGGGCCTGGGATGTCTGAGCTTCGTTCTGTCCCAGACGGACCTGAGCACAAGTGTACTTCACATATGATGACAGAGGGAAAGGAAAAGAGAGAAGGGAGGACCGCCAGGAAAGGACTGTGAAGTCAGTTACTGCTCTGTGGACCTGGAGTCTGATCCTTCTGGGAATTCTGGAAGAATATCCTATGTGGGGGGAGGATGCAGGGTCCTGACTGGGGTCCGCTGGCGAATTAATGGAGCCATCCCACATCCATAGTGGGGACCCATCCCACATCCATAGTGGGGACCCCTCCCACTTCCTGCCTCTGCTTTGAAGGTAGCGGCCCCCCGCGTGCACTGACACCTGTAAGGATGATGGACAGGGGCAGAGCCTGATGGCTTTGGCTACGGGAGGTTTTAAAGAAGGGAAGCGGTGGTCTCTATCTCTGTCCTCCTCACGGAGGGTGACACACCCAAGTAACAGACATCAATTCTTCTGAAATAGCCCCTTGGCTCTAGCGCGTCCTTCTCAGCGTGATGTGCTGGAAGCCTGGACCCCGCGGGTAACTGCTTTCTAAGAGTTTCACCCCTCACGTCCTCGCCACACGGGAAGCGTGTATGTGGGGTGCTCTGAGCACACTGCTGTCTGCAGGTACTTGTTGCCTGAGCCTGGTAGTCCCCACGGCCAGACTGCCAGCTGCTCAGAGACACAGCTACCATGTGACTTGCTCCTCCTGTGTCTCCCGACACTGCCTGGGACCGCTTATCTCTGCGTCCAGAAAAAGGAGAGGAGGTGAGCCATGAAAGAGACCCCTGAAGTCAGGGAAAGGGCCTTCGGAGACCAGGCTCATGAAGAGCTTCTCACAATCACTCGTTGGCTGCATTTAATAAAGCTCTTCCTGCTTGCTGCTGGGGATGCGAATCAAGAGCACGTTTGTTTGGGGCTTCTGATCAGAATCCACTTCCCTTCCTGAGCAGAACTCCTTCTGAAACACCCCTCGGAGGTCTGGGACCGCAACGGCGCGTCCCGAGTGTCACCAGGAGGGTGCACACTGAGCTTGTCCCCTCCTGTTATGGAGTGTTTACTGGGCACCGCCGCTGAATAATCTCGGGCCTCTGTGCCGTGCTCAGGGACCGGGCTTTTGATCAGATAGATAATGAGCCTGGCTGGATTGTGAGGCGGAAAGGCGTCACCCGCATTGGGGTGCTGCATTGACCTGGCGGGGCTGGCAGGGACCTCTGAGCAAGCTCCTTTTAGCGGGGGGAGGGCTCCGGTCGCCCCTGTGCCCTGGGAGAGTGATTTCTGCTCCCTTAATCGGAAGGATCAGGCCAGTGTCTTTAGACAGCTTGGCTGCCTGGGGATAGAGATGTCGGCCTCGTTAGACCAGCTGCGTAAGCGCCACATAAATACCGACACTATTCTAGATTGCCTATTAGAGGGAATGGCCAAGACCATGAAACCATTTGAAGTAAACGCAGATCGCCTGACACCCTGGCCTCTCTCCCCATCCTCTGATACCCCAGAGCTTTGTCCCTTAAAATGAACCCTGGCCCACAGCGCAACAGGTAATCTGCCCTGAAAAGGAGCATATGCCCCCTGCCCAGTCTCTTTGCTGTGCAGATGCCTCCCACCTACCTCCCCTAACCCTTTCCCTTCTATAGGACCAGAAGGGTGAGGGTAAGGAGAAGGGGAGACTCTGGGACTTAAAACAGTGAAGGAAAACAAAAGTGAAGTGACAAAATAAGAGGGATAAAATGCATTGTCCCCAAAGGACAGGGCTGTCACAGCCTGCCACTTCTCCTGACTGTGCAGGCTCTTCCAAAGCATCCCCGGGGTTTTGTAAAGATTTCCCCAAGTTTCTGGCTCTAATTCCATCTTCTGTTTTGATTTCCTACTGTACTTTCTCTACCCTCTCCCTGTGGACGGGCTTGGAGGGCAGGAGTCGTCATTTCTATTCCTGTATACCTTTCATAGCACAGAGAACAACTCTCAAATAGTCAAAAATATGATGCCATCCCAGTCTATTAAATCATTAATAAGGGAAAGATCTGCTAAATCATTAATAAGGGAGGACATATAATAACAATGCTGGTTCAGAAAGTAATTTAAGGAGTTGGGTGGGTACTTGCAGGAATTTTGAAAACCAGAATGCTGGCATCAGATTGTTAGTTTAGATAGATCACTGGTTAATGTACTACAGGACAATAGAACAGTGGACAGAAATCGACAAGTAATTTCATAGTGCCTGAGCTCTACTGGGTGCATAGCCACAGCAAAAACAGGTTTGTGATCCTGGAGGCTCAGATACTCCTTGGGTAGGCCTGTTAATTGCCCCAGAGTGTCGTTAAAAGAACACGGTGTCCCCATTCCTTAGTTCCATGTTTTAGATAATTTTTCTCGAGATCGGTGCTCACGAAGTACTTACAAATGGCCACACGAATGACACATAAATCTAATGTCATGTCTTGTAAGTAAACAAATCTTTTTCTATTTTCAATCCCCATGATCTATTCAGGGTAGCTCTTAGACCCTTTGCCGGACTGTGGAAATTTGAAAGAAGCCGTCCCATTGACAGGAGAGTGGATTTCCTATTGTGCAGTTAATGTATCTTAATAAAGTCCTGGGTCATATGTGTTGTCTGAAAACACACAGCACTCAGTGGTGTTATCCATGCTATGTGGATACCATGTCAGTAAAAGTTAAAGCGTGTTTAATGTCATCTCATGCAGGCCCAGGCTTTCCTCCCCTCCAGAACTCCTGGCTATTGAAAATTTTCCATATAACCGAAATATGAAATAGTGCTCGAACTATTAGCTTTTATTCAACTGTAAATTCACCCCGAGTCATTTCACATGGTTAACATTCACATTTCACATGGTTAACAGCTTATAAAAAGCAGTACACTTAAATCTAGGTCCCACATATATAGTAAGGGCCAGCTCGATGACAACAAATGAGGAGGGTTTTTAATGTGACCATTGTTTAAAACATTTTGCTAAGTTTGGGGAACCTGGGTGGCTCAGTCAGTTAAGCGTCCCACTCTTGATTTCAGCTGAGGTCAAGATCTCAGGGTCCATGAGTTCCAACCCCCTCGCAAAGCCTACTTGGGATTCTCTCTCTCCCTCCCTCTCTCTCTCTCTATTCCTCCCCTTCTCTATCTCTAAATAAATAAATAAACACACATTAAAAAAAAAAAAGCATTTGGTTAAGTTATTTTACTCCTCCCCCTGCCCCCTCCCTCAGCTCTATGCTAAGAGGCCTGAGGTTATCTCTGCTAATGGCAGAATGAAGACCCCCCAAAACCACCCTCATTCAACCCTGCAGAATTCTGTGCATCTGTCCTTGGTGGTACCGTGTGCTGGTGGCGGCAGCATGGCTGAGCCCGTGACTGCATAGCACTGTACCTGGAACCTCACCGCCGATGGCTCTCCCTTCCACTGAGCAAGGCGGCCAGGACCTGCTTGCTGCCTGGCCTCTGCACCCAGTACCAAGGTGTTGGTTTCTTTCCCCCCAACCAGCCATTCTCTGTGACAACAGCTGGGCATCTTACAATTTAACCCGATTCTGACACTATCTATCTGGAGACAGCATCAGATCCCACAGGTTAAGGCCTCAGACCCACAAAACTGCTCCCCACGTTCTTCAGATGCCAATGGCAAGTCTGGGGGTAGATCAGAGGCTATAGATCAGAGGCTCCGGTGACCCCCCTCCTCAGGTTCAATAAACTCGATAGAGCAGCTCACAGAACTCAGAGAAACATTTTATTTACTAGATCACTGGCTGATCATAAAAGGATATAACTGTGGAACAGCCAGATGGAAGAGAAGCGTGGGGCAAGGTATTTGGGGAGGGGCATGGCGCTCTCCCGTTCTCCAAGCATACCACTCTGAACCGCCACTTGTTTACCAACCCAGAAGCTTTCCTGACTCCGTCCTTTTTGGGTTTTCTTACAGGGGCTTCATCACATAGGCACAACTGATTAAATCATGGGCTGCCGGTGATGAAATTTAATCTCCAGCCCCTCTCTGCTCCCTGAATGCTGCGTATGGAAGGGCAGGGTGGGGGCTAAACGTTCCAACCCTCTGATCCTGTGGTTGGCTCCCCTGACAACCTCCCCCCCACCTTAGGGGCTTTCCAAAGGTCGTTTCATTAACATAACAAAAGATTTTTATGGCTTTCATCGCAGGAGATCCTAAGGGATTTAGAAGTTGTGTGCCAGGAATGTGGACCAAGACCAAATATAGATTTCTTATTATAAATCACAATATCAGCAGGGGCATAGACTTCTTTGAATATCTGTTGAACGTGAAGTCTGTGTTCCCTCCTTTAAACGCAAGCACACATACACCTGCCTACCCTTATCAATATAACTTGGAGAACTGACATGATGAAATCCTGTGAGAGACATTTGGAACCCAGTAAAAGCCCCTGCACTAAGAGTGACGGTTCCTTTTATGTGTTTGCAAACACATGAGACTTCCATGGTCAAAGAAATGCATCTACAAAGAATTAGGGACGCACATAAAGGCTGGAGACCTTCTCTGAGGGTAATTAGAAGACCTGTTACCTTGCTGGTGTGTGAGGCCACCTCTGGGAACCACTCTTCCCCATGATGGGGCAAGCTCTCGAGAACCTCTCTCGCTGGGGGAGCTATTGCACCAGCTAATGAGCCCTGTTTGTCCACCTGCTGTGTTTCCAGTCCACTGGTCTTCATCCCATCTCTAGTCTGTGCACAGTGGACTCCCCTTCTGGCAGAGCCATTTACATTTGGGTGCGCGCATGCACGTGTGTGTGTGTGTGTGTGCGCGCACAAGCTTCCCTCCTGGGGATTGCTCTTTCTTTGTCAATGCATTGAACACAGTGGCTTCACCCAGTCCCTAGTGTGTGGGGACAACGTAAGCAGAGGCTCAGAACTAAGGGATTACTAGCTTAGCAGGAGTTTGAGCTGCTCCCATGTGCTGTGGAGAAAAGTCTGGATTGCTAGGTTAAGGCACTGCTGTGGAAGGCCTCCGATGCTGAACCATGTTCCTTCTGCCATGGAGGTAAAACCAAATATCATGTGTAAAGTGCATTACCCTCCTCTCATCTATTCTGTATATTCGATTTTTATAGATTAGCCTTTGTGGCAGACAAAATTAGCCATTCTTCCCTTCTCTCAAAATAAAAAAAATCCACATGATAGCCCAAACAGAAGACAATCCCAGCCTCCCTGGCCTTACACAAGGCCACATATGGATGTTTTAGCTAATCAGATGCAATCAGATGTGGGAATTACTTTAAGGTGGGGCCACCATGTCACTCTTTCTTCCTAGACCTTGGCCAAAGTGGCTGGAGCTTAAGGATCAGGAGGACGGGGACAGGCCTGGGCACGACAGACAGATCCCTGACTAATATACAGAGCCACCAAACAGCCCCACTCCACCATGACCTCTCTTATGTGGAGGGAAATCAACGTCTGGCACATGTAGGCCACACTTGCTCAGGATTCTTCATGACACATGGCTCAAAGAAACCCTGTATATGTAATTTCTCAGCCTCTCACCTGTTCTATTTAAAAACTCACCTGCTAAAACAATTTATTAGGTTTTAGATTTCTCAAGGCATCTTTAAACATTTTGGGGTTCCTTTATTCTCTTTTCATTTTCTTGTCCACATGCACATTGAGGGTCAAGAAAGACCAACCCCGACCAAACGAGTGAACCCACAACTCTCCTTTGGTGCTCGTGATCACACTTCCCCTTATTAAGAAACGTAGAGTCTCCAAATGTGGCCCGCCAGATTGGAAGACACTTTCAAGTTCACGGACTTCCCTCTCTGCCCCCTTGTACAAACATTTCCGGTCACATTACAGCTCTGCCCTTTCTTCCCTGTTTTCACTCCGGGCCTCAATAAATACTTCTTTCACATCACCTGGAAAAATTTTGCTGCAAACAACTTAAGTCGTGTCCCTCCCTCCCTTCAGTCCCACCCAAAGGGTTGCCGGCTTCCAGAAAAATTTTCCTTTGGCAATGAAACAGAGAAAGGTCAACATTCAGTGCACATCCCACATCCTGTATTTACAGTGTCCCAGCAAGGGACACGTTCTCTGAATGTGAGCAGTGGGCTGGGAGGCCTTGGCACTTCAGAGCATCGTAGGCTAGAGCCCAGGGGTGTGTGACTAGGCCCTTGAGCTGCTAGCATGGCTGGTGGGTGGATGGGGTGGAAAAATAGAGGGAAACAGTGGGGGGCAGCCGAGGCAAGGGGCCCCAGCCTCCTGGAGGGGTCGGGAACCCCAACAGGCAGGGGTCTTCACCAAGCAAAACTGAAGCCAGGCCTCCTTAGCAGCTGCAAATGCAGTTCAAGCGGACCACATGATAGCTTTACTCTCCTACCTCAAGAACCCAAATAATTTCAGTTCAGCAGTGGACAGTCAGCGATGAGGGAGCAGAAGGCAAGCTGACAGTCCGAAAACATCCCCACCCCACCCCCTTCCCAGGTGGGGGTATGTGTGATATTCCCCGGGATACCCCAGGCTTCCCAAGAACAAAGGAAAGGGAAAAAACCAATGGCTAACTGATAGAGATCAGTCTTGCAGGACCTAAGTTTTCATCACCCCTCCAAAGTGATGTGGGGAACAAAGGCAGAAGGAAATGGCAGATAGAACGAATTTCCTTCTAACCTGCAGCCCAGTGACAAATACTTGAGGCTGACAGAGTGAAACTTTTCTCCATGAACTCCCTATTGTCTTCATGCTAATGCTTTGCTAGAGGGAAAACCATCTTAGCTTGACAATAGCTAGGCCTTCAGTATCCTGGGAGTCTTCTTTAGCATATAAATATCTCACTGGAAACTTCCCCTGGACCTTACCTCTCCCAACTCCACTGTATCTAACCAGTATCTCCTCGTGGTTCCGGGGTAGCTCTTCCTGTCCAGGGTCCCGTCCCCATGCTTCAATAAAACTACCTTTTTGCACCAAAGATGTCTTCCAAGAATTCTTTCTGGGCCACCAGCTTTGGACCCCATATACCTCTCTGTCACCCCAAAAACCTCATCAGTCAGCATCCTGCTTCACCCCCAACACATTGTCAACCTCAGCCGATACAACCACAGCCAATGTCCACCGCAAGGCTCATGACAAGTTCATCACCAGCCGCCAGGCTACTGCATCAGGACACTGCTGGCTTCTCCTCTGACCCTCGGCTTCCTCCTGTATGCTGACCATTCCACTTTGGGCTCCGGAGACAGCACAGAGCCTGGATTTCCTCCTCTATGGGCACCCCTTTTTAGTCTTCGGTGCTGGATCCCCCTTGGCTTTACTCCAAATGGGGAGAGCCTCCGGGCTAAAAGCAGCCCTATCATTTCCCTCTATCAGCTCTCTCTAAGAGTTCATTCAGCATCACAGGCTTTACAGGCCATGTATGCTAACGATCCCCCGGTTTCTATCTCCAAGCCAGACCCTCTCCCCTGAGCTCCAAGCCTGGATCCGTAAGTCGGGGTTCGACGTCTGCGCCTGTGCCCTCCTCCATCATCCCAAACCTGCCGACGTTCCTTATTTCAGACCCAGATTCTCCCGTCTACCTGCTCGCCGTCCCCATGACCTAGGCGCCTCTGTCCTGTTAGTGCCACCGTCCAAATCTCTCTTTCATCTGCTCACATCTCTTCCTTCGTCTCCTTCACTGCCAACCTCCTTAGTCGCCATCAAGTCCACTGGGCCTGTTACAATGACCTCATTAGTTTCCGTCCCATTTGCCATTCAGTCTCTTCTCCATGCGGTCTCCACCGCCATCTTTCTAAAATGTAATAGGCCCCGCTGAAAGCCATCGGCAACTTCTCTTTGCTCTTGCTCTAAAATCAAACTCCCTACGACAGCTTCCAAAGCCCCCGTCTCCCCCGTCACTTGGCTCCTGCCTTACCCTATGACCTCCTCCTCTGTCTGCCCTTCCTACCCTTTAGCCACTCTGACCTCCTTCCTGTCCCCCCACAATGCCAAGTGCTTTTCTATTTCTGGACATTACCCATGTGTTCTCTCTGCAGCCCTCAACTCTTCATTCTCCATGTGACTAGTGTGCCCTTGGTCTTAGAGTCACATCCACTGCTTAGAGAGCACCCCCTCCCCCCTACTTAAATGGACTAAAGCATCACCATTTTCTCTATCTTGTCACTGGATTTATTTCCTTCGCAGCCACTCACCACATCCTAGAAGTGTATTGTTTATGTATGTGGGTGCTTATTGTCTGCCTGTCTCCCATTTCTGCTCCCAGGAGGATGAAGGCTCCAGGAGGCAGGATGTGGCCCATGTCATCCAGCCCTGTGTTCCCAGCAAGCCCAGTGCCCAGCAGGGTGCCTGGCTCACATGTATTTGCTGAATGAATGAAAGCCCAGGAGAAATACTTCTAAGGATAATTGATGAATTGGTCATTATGTGCCAACCTGTGCCCTCTAAATGGACCTCTTCCATGTACAGTAGTTGCTCTCATCACCCCAAGGTCGGGTTTCCGATCCTTATTTTAGAGTTTTGGAAACAGGCTCAGAGGTAAGCGACTTGCCTCGGGTCACTAGCTGTTTCTAGGCAGAGCCAGGGCTCAATCCCAGGTCTGTCGGGCTCTGCTGCCCCCACCGTCACCAGTGAGAATTTTAATGGAAACGCTGCAACTGTTTTCAGTCTTGCTCATTGTTTAAAAGCAGCTGGAGATTTAAGGCAAGGCCCTCACTCTGAGAAGTTCTTTCATTGCCTCTCTCCCAGAGAGGTAATTTCAGATTACTTCGACTGGTTCCAAAATCCTGAGCGGCCCTCAAGAAATATAAGAACAAATCTTTTCCTGAGCAGCATGCCGTCTGTCTCCAGTGGGCAAATGCTAATGGAGGACAGGTGGAACGTCTGGGGGTCTGGATACAACTTGAAAGCCAGTGCCAGGTTTCCTTCCTTCAGTGACACTAATCAGAGCTCACATGGGCCTAATGCTGACCAGATGGGGAAGCAGGAGGCTGGCGGACATGGCCAGTCCCGCCTGCCCGGCCCTGCCCGGTGAGGCTCACATGTTTGAGGTCCGAAAGAACAGGAATGGAAGGAGAATGATCTTCTCCCCTACAAACTTTGCAGAACTGAGCAAACGGGCAGATTCCTTGTCTCCTGTGCACAGACAGGCTTGGGACGACAACAGGTGGGGTCTCAGCAAAAGACCTTGCATTGTTTTTCTGAGGTCAAGCAGGGCCAAGCAGTTACCTCTGTTACCCCAGGAGGAGGGGGAGAGGAGCAGCTCTCAGCCCCCATCGGCAGCGAGGATCAAGCAGCCTAATGACCAGCGGTCTAAGAGGGGAAATAACTGGCCTTCCAGCATGCAGATTCAAGAAAAGGGCTGCTTTGGGACCACAAGGCCCTCTTGGGTTCCCAGGGAGTAATCTGGTGGCTCTGTTTCCATGAGGTCAAAGGGCTTTGCCTGGCGAAGGTAAGTGGGAGCTACAAAAGCAGAGGAAACCCACCACCCATACATTCTCAGTGCTGGCAACAGGCTTTTAAGAACTCTTTGGTGAGGGGCGCCTGGGTGGTTCAGTCAGTTGAGTGTCTGACTTCAGCTCAGGTCATGATCTCATGGTTCTTGAGTTTGAGCCCCACATGGGCTCATTCCTGTCAGTGCAGAGCCTGCTCAGATCCTCTTTCCCCCTCTCTCTGCCCCTCCACTGCTCATACTCTCTCTCTCAAAAGTAAATAAAATATTTAAAAAATAAATGAAAAATAAAAATCCTTTGGTGAAATAGAATATACAGAAATAAGCACTTATGGTAAGTGTATGCAGCTCAAAGGATTTCCAAAACATACCAGGGTTCATTCAGATCAAGAAACAAAATGTGCCAGCCTGCATGTAAGGAGAGCTGCCATTTTGCCAAAGAGAAAATCCCACAGGAAGGTAGATGGCTAATTTGAATATGTGAATTTCTAGCAACATGGTTGATGTAACCAGGAGTCTCACCATACATTGCCAATTAACTTAATAAGGAGAAATATTGAAACATCACATTTTAATTTAGCAATGTTTCCCCCTTCTGGGCTCTTCCATATCATGAAACAATAAAACTCAAATTCTTTGCTCAAATTTCTTTGGTCTCAAAGTCTTCGGTCAACTGATTATCAAAGGTTGAAGGTCCCAAGAATACACACTGGGGAAAAGGTAGTCTCCTCAATAAGTGGTGTTTGGAAAATTGATACCCACATACAAAGAATGAAATTACAGCCGTATCTTATACTTTATTTTATACACAAAAATGAACTCAAAATGGATTAAGGACTTACATGTAAGACCTGAAACTATAAAACTCTAACAAGGAAACATTAGGAAAGATCTCCTTGACATTAGGCTTGGTGGTGATTTCTTAGATATGACACCAAAACACAGGCAACAGTAGCAAAAATAGACAAGTGGAACCACATCAAACTAAAAAGGTTCTGCACAGGAAAAAAAAATCAACAAAACCAAACACAACCTGTAGAATGGAAGAAAATATTTGCAAGCCATCTGACAAAGGGTTAATATCCAACATATACAGAGAACTCCCACAACTCAATAGCAAAAACAAAACAAAACAAAACAAAAACCAAAAACCAAAAAACAAAACAAAACCCCCCCAAAACAAAAAACAAATAAACAACAACAACAAAAAACCCTAAACAAAAACCAAAAGCCCTCAAATAACCAGATCGTAAAAATGGGCAAAGAAACTTAACAGATATTTCTCCAACAAGACCTACAAATGCCCAACATGTATATGAAAAGGTGCTCAACATCACTAATCATCAAGGAAATACAAATCTAAACCACATTGTGATATTGCCTCACACCAGTTCAGATGGCAATTATTTAAGAAACAAACAAACAAGCAAAAGATGAGTGTTGGTGAGGATGTAGAGAAAAGGAACCCTTATACGTTGTTAGCGGGAATGTAAACTGATGCAGACATTGAAGAAAACAGTATGAAGTTTCCTCAAACCATTAAGAATAGAGACCCCATATGATCAGCAATCCCACTTCTGAGTATATATTCAAAGGAATTGAAATCAGGATCTCAAAGAGATATTTGCACCCCTATGTTCACTGAAGCAGTATTCACAAGAGCCAAGACATGGAAGCAACCCAAATGTCCGTTGATGGATGAATGATCAAAGAAAAGGTAATGATATATTACACTGAATGTTATTCAGCCTTAAAAAACAAGAAGGAAATCCAGCCTTTTGCCTCAACATGGATGAACCTGGAGGACATTATGCTAAGTGAAATAAATCAGACACAGAAGGACAAATACTGTACGATCCTGAAATCTAAAAAAGTCAAAGGTAGAATGGTAGTGGCCAGGGGCTGGGTGTAGGGGAGAGGTGTGGGGAGGTGTCGGTCAAAGTGTACAAAGTTTCAAGTATACGAAATGAATAAGTTATAGACATCTACTGTACGGCATAGTGCCATAGATAATAGTACTGTTTTGAATACTTAAACATTTACTGAGCAGGTAGATCTTATGTTAAGTATTCTTATCACATACGTGGACACACACACAATAAACAAAGAGGACAGGAAAAATCTTTTGGACGTGATGGATATGTTTATGGCAGGGACTGCAGTGGTGATGGTCTCACAGATATATACAGTAAAACCTTGGTTTGTGAGCATAATTTGTTCTGGACACACGCTTGTCACCCAAAGCACTTGTATATCAAAGCAGATTTCCCCATAAGAAATAACGACACTCAGATGATTCGTTCCGCAACCCAAAAATATCCATATAAAAATGATTACAATACTGTAATATAATAAGGCAAATACAAAATATAAAGAAAAATAAACAAATTACCTTGTACTTATCTTTGAAAACCTTCGTGGCTGGTGTGAGGGAGAAAAGAGAGAGAAGGGTTATTGTGTAGGACGACTTTCCCTATCATTGACAGAATCACTGCTATCTGTTAGCTCAGTGGAATCTTTTTATGGTGCAGTATTAACAGACTCTTGCCATATACTGTATTTAATGTAACTGGCAATAAGGCATCAGAAGAAAGGGTCTGTATCTGCAGGCAGCCTGATTTAGAATGAAGCAAAGCATTCAGAGTCTTACTCGTGTATGGAAAAGCAAAGGACTGTCCATAGGTGCTTTGAAGTGACAAAAAATACACTAGTGCCTGTTGTGGGCACCTTCCAATGTTCTGAAAAACTCACTGACTCCTCCCAAACCCCGCAGCCTGAGATGGAGCATCCGAGCATGGGAGATGATCACCCCAAATCCTGCAGCGAGAGAGAGAGAGAGAGAGAGAGAGAGAGGAACCATTGGCTCAGTGGTGATCACGTGACGTTTGGTGTCACATACTACTCATATTGCAAGACATCGCTCGTTTATCAACTTAAAATTTATTAGAAATGTTTGCTCGTCTTGTGGAACACTCGTAGAACACGTTACTTGCAATTCAAGGTTTTTACTGTACTTATCTCCAAAATCCTGAGGCTGTATACATTAAATATGGACAGTTTTTATATGTCAATCATACCTAAATAAAGTGATTAAAAAACAAAGTCTGTTTCCCACAGCCAAAAAAAAAAAAAAACCAAAAAACAAAATGTTACCAGTACTTCCAGAATCCTGCCTATATCCCTTCTGGTCACCAGGGCCCCTGGGGTAACCTCTCTCATGACCCCTACACCACACCATCATTTTACCTGTTTTTTGCAATTTACATAAATGCAACCACGCAGTGTGTATGCTTTCGTGCCTAGCTTTTTTCACATAATATTTTGTTTACGAATGTATTAGCTCATCTTGTTGCCCACAGTTCTAGAACATTTGTTCTCATTAGACTGCAGTATTCCACTGTGTGCACCTACCAGAGTGTGCTTATTGGAGATTTGGTTTTAATACACTTCTGATTAGTGTCACCTTCCAGGCTGGATGAAAATGAAATTTAGGTGACAGCAGCCACCTCTCTAAAGATGGGAGCGCTCTGGGATGCCTGGGTGGCTCAGGCAGTTAAGTTCCGACTCTTGATTTCATCTCAGGTCGTGATCACACTGTTTGTAAGTTTGAGTCCCGCGTAGGGCTCTGCGCTGACAGTACACGGAGGCTGCTTGGGATTCTCTCTCTCCTTCTGTCTCTGTTCCTCCTGTCCTTGCTCTTTCTCTCTCTCAAAAAATAGATAAACTAAAACAAATAAACAAAAACAAAAACAAAATATATGGAGCTTTCCATATTAGAAATACTCGGTTTCATACAATGAATATTTAGGAATAATTTATCCCCTCTCCTCCGTTAATCTATTTTATCCATATGTATTTGTAGAGCAATTTAGGTGACGATTGGCCTTCACCATGGAGTGTCTCCAAGAGGTGCTGGGTCAAGCCCGAGAAGCAGGAGTTTCTGCAACTGACAAGAACCATCATGGAATGTTATCATAGGTGAGCCAATTCCAATGACCTGGAATTAATAATATCTGCCCTTCCTCCTCCCAAGGCCACACTGAGGAAGACAAAGCAGATGTTACAAAGCTTATAACATGGTATGATAACAGTTTAACAAAAAAGGAGACCTGTGTATTATATAGGGGCAAAAATAAAATAGAAGATACCATTATAGGTAGTGAGTTCATGAAGGAATTCATTTTCTTATTTTTGCATCTTGAAAAGTCCATGTATTCTACATAAAACATGCCGGAGTTTTAATAAGAAATAACGTTATAAAGGTCAAATAATATTTACCGAGGAGCACCGCCATCTATAAATGGCAAAATAAATAAAGGACTTTATATACTGCCTCATTGACTCACACGAAAGACTTTGTGGTGTTTTAAAAATAGAACTTTGTGTGCCGTAATCTAATTTGGCAACGCTTAGAGCAGAAACAGCCCCTGCTGAAAGATTAAATGAAAAATAAAGTGCTTCGCAGTTGAGGCTGCCAAGAGATAAAGGGAGTCCACGTTCCTCACATGACTTTTCTTAAACAAGCAGGTGGTTGCTGAGCACGAGGTTTACGTGGGTGAGGAGGGCCTGCCAAACTGTGCTTTTCCGCCTCTCGTGGGGTTTTAGGTAAATACCTGTTTGTAGACACCATGGTGATTAGGGGGCAAAATGTCTCCCAAGCAAAGCAAGGAGTCAACAAGACTCAAGCCTTGGATGGAAGGCAAGGACACCTAACAACCCTCCAAAAACAAATTCAGAACAAAGGAATAATCTCACTATCTAGGGCTGGGCAAGGCTAAGTCTCCATTGTCTGTTACTTGGAAAAATCAAGTAGAATCTGTAAAGAGAGGGGATTTTATTGGATTTGGGAGGGCATGATTTGGCATTTGAGACCAGTTTTTTTTTTTTTTAATATATATTTATTTTTGAGAGAGAGAGAGAGAGAGAGGCTCACACAAGCAGGGTAGGGGCAGAAAGAGAGAGGGAGACAAAATCTGAAGCAGGCTCCAGGCTCTGATCAGTCAAGAGAGCCTGAAACTTGAGATCATGATTTGAGTCAAAGTCAGATACCCAACCCTCAACCAACCGAGCCACCCAGGCGCCACTGAGGCCAGTTTTAGATGTAAGAGACAACTAATTATTTCTAAAGGTCATTTGCTAATAACCCATTGTTTATATATTGTGGCCTGGAGCACAGCAGCATCTAAACCATGTGGGAGCTTGCTAGGAATAAAAATCTTGGGCCCCTACTTGCTACTCGGGACCCTACTGACTGAAACAGAATCTGTATTTTAATATGATCATAAGGCGATGCATTTTAAAATTTGAGACATCATCAATAAGGAAATTTGGGGAAATAAGGAAAAACAAAGAGACAGTTTGGGTAGGTTTGCCTCCTGTTACCCCACCACCTCCCACACGCGCTGATCTCCTTACGTAGTCACATCCCACACTTGCACAATTTGATAGCTTGGTTTTCACTTCGTCATAAATACCTTCCTGTCTTATCACAACCTTTTTTTCCATAAACAGTTGCTAGATCTGCACAATAGTCCACCAGCAAATGTATTCTAGCTAATTCACTTCCATTTTTTTCTACTCACACTTGAGGGGCTTAAGTTTGTTTATAAGTAATTTCACAATCAATAAATTTGACAAGTTTGTTTATAAGTAATTTCACAATCGATAAATTTGTGCCTAGCAATTTACCAATTTAGGGCTTTTGTTCCCCCCTGGGAGAGATTCCCAGAAAAGAATTTAATAGTAAAGCTTTCCTCTTTATAATAAGACAGGTACATTCTTATTATAAAAAGTTTTCCAAAATATGAAAACACAAATCTATATATGTGGTAAGTTTGCACAGAGCCCTCCCCCCCACCACAGACACACACACACACACACACACACACACACACACACGTGTATGTAAAAACTGAAATCTGGGGGCACCTGGGTGGTTCAGTGGGTTGAACATCTGACTCTCGATTTTGGCTCAGGTCATGGTCTCACTGTTAGTGACATCAAGCCCCGCATGGGGTTCTGTGCCAACAGGATGGATCCTGCTTGGGATTTTCTCTCTCCCTCTCTCTCTGCCCTTCTCCTGCTCGTGCACACACTTTCTCTCTCTCAAAATAAATAAAAACCTGAGCTCTGAATAACGTTTGTCATCAAGTTAATCATATTGTATTGAGGTCAGTTTTCTGGTTTTGATGATCGTATTATAGTTATGTAAGATGTAACTACTGGGGGAATCTGGGGGAAGGACACACAGGATCTTTCTGCACTGTGTTTCCAACTTGCTGTGAGCCTGTAATTAATTCAAAATAAAAAGTTTAAAAAATATATGAGAGAGAGAAGAAAAAGAAGACCATGAAAGAATCACTCAAGCACAAACCCTGTTAATGTTTTGATATATTTCCTTTCAATCTTCTTCTGTGCCAGAGCACAGTATAGTAATTTTGTATAGTAATACAAAATACAAACTGGTTTCAAAGCCCTTGATCTATGCTGTGCTTGGTTAGGCATAGCTTTGGTGAGATCCATAATAACCAGCAAACAAGAACGGGTTCCGAGAGCTCCATATATGCTATGGTGCTTACAAAGGATCACCTTCAGGAAAACATAAACTGTTCATCAACATTGAAACTTTGTCTCTCACAACGTTTTTCTTCCCTGTCTTGGGCACCATTTCTATCTCCGCCTTATCTATGCACCTACTCTGTTTCTTAATTTGATTGCTATGAGGAGCCTGTGAAAATGCAGGTTTTGGGGGCCATCATTGTAATTTGGTTTCAGGAGGTGCACGCAGAAGGGAAAAACAATTTCTCTAGCCAAGTGCTCAGCTCTGGCTCTGGCTGCATTTGCAGAAAAGACACCAAAAAAAAAAAAAATGACTGAGGTTGCAGTTAATTAATGCCCTGATTCCTAATGGGAAACACTTAAGTAAATAGCACTAGAGAACCCTTGAACTACCCTTCAATTCCACACTCTGTGCACTCTCACGGACCAGCCCCATCTCCATGACAACCAAGGAACCTTCTTTGAAACTCAGCTCAAATGGCGTCTGTTGTGAGACACTAGCTCCAGTAAGCCTGGGGGCACAGGGATGAGCCCTATACTCCGTGCTCCCCTGTATCTGACCTGCTTATGTTCTGTAATTTACCTGTGTGCGTGTCTTTCTCCCTGCTGGGCTGTGAATCCGAGATGTTGGGTATGGGCCCATTCTTCTTTGTTAGACACATTCTGTAGTACCGCACACATTTAAGACTATGTTCGCAACAAGTGTTTGTTGATGGAAGGAAGGAAGGAAGGAAGGAAGGAAGGAAGGAACAAATGGAGGGAAGGAGGGGTGGAGGAAGGTGGGTAAGAAGGAAGGAGGAAAGGATGGAAGGAAGGAGGGAAGAAAGGAAGGAAAGGAGGGATGGAGGGAAGGCAAACAGCTTCAAGGATATCACTGAACATGAAAGCAGCTAGTCACTGCCCCATCTCTCAGAATGCCTGCAACTTCAATGTGGATGTTAAGCACTTCGGCTCAGGTCATGATCTCATGGTTTGTGGGTTTGAGGCCCGCCTCGGGCACTGTGCTGACAGCTCAGAGCCCGCAGCCTGCTTCGGATTCTGTGTCTCCCTCTCTCTCTGCCCCTCCCCTGCTGGTACTCTGTCTCTGTCTCTCTCTCAAAAATAAACAAACATTAAAAAAAAAGTCTTTCCTGATTCTGCCCTTTGGGGCCTGTGAGTTCCTTCTTGACGGGTTGCAACATATAGTGAAATGTGGAGACAGGACTCAGGGCACATTCTGGCTTCAGGCATCTGCATGATCTTGGGCCAGGTACTTCAGCAATAAGACTGTCTTGCATCTAGAAAGGAGATGGGTGTACAGATCTTCCTTTTTCTTCAGCTCTAAGATTCATGGGTATCTTATCAGGCAGGTAGGGGTCAGAATCACAGAGGCATGATGATAAAGAAATTAGGGATGCTTTGTCCTGCTGTAAGTTCAGGGTATGGAGGTAGGCTGGGCTGTTTCAGGCTCACTTTGACTGACCTTGGTCCATTAGGATGAGAGGAAAGTAGCCTCTTTAGCCAATTTTGCACCAGACCTGCCAAGTAGGCATTCCTTCTTGGATGGTTGGAAGCAGGTGCCCACCATGGCTTTTCATTGGAATGGCCTGAGGACCTTTCGAAAACACTGAGGTCTCCCTTTCACCTGAGAAATTCTGATTTAGCCCTTCTTGGCAACGATGGCTTACCCACTAGGCACAGCACTTGGGGCAAACAAAATGTTTTCATTTTGTTTAAAATCAGAAGAAAAAGATAAGCTTTTAGGTCAAAGAAAAGGTTTTAATACATAATGTTAACACATTTGTCTTTGTACCAATGCAGTAGTAAAATATAATTTTCAACATATTTTTAGAGGAAAGGGCCCACGAAAATCATATTATGGCCCTGGGCAGGGGTGCCCATGTGGCATCAGGAATTTTTAAACCTAGAATTAGGTGATTCTAATGTGCAGCCAGGGTTGAAAACCAATGGCTTAAAGGGTACTTGAGTGGCTTTCTACCCTTAAATATCTCCACCTGGCCTCCCAACAGCTTGCCAGAAATTTCAGTGTTAGAAAAATTGAAATTAATTTAGATTTATAGGTTTTCAATTAAACTGAAACTCTGTTTCTAGGAGTCCTCACTCAGATGCTTTTTGAACGTGGCAATTACCAGCTTCGAGTAGACCACAAAAAGGTACATTTTGGTGCATGGATACAGGAAGGAGAGATTCTCCCGCTGAAACCACAGGCATGAAGTATCTCTGGGCACCTGGGGGTGACTGGGGTCTGGAGGGGCTGGGAGGTGGGTGCTGACGGAGATGAGTCCAAACAGCTACCTGGACGGCAGGTGGGCCTTCCCACATGTGTGGGGCCCAGGGATTTCCAAGTTCTTCCTGCTTCGTACCTGATTTCATCTGGCTTCACAATGACCCGAGGCAGAGCTGTCCTCATTACCCCGTTTACAAGATTGGTGCTGGCCATACATCACAATAGGTGTGTGCTCCAAACTGCTACCAGGGCGGGGACCGCCCCCCATGGCAGACGGTGTCCGGTCACCACTGTGATTTTGCTGACTCCAATCCTGAATCCTAGTACTAGTGTTTGGGAGGAAAATGGAAACATTTTCTTAACCTGCATCAGCTTTTTCAGGCCTGCCATTGAAAACTGCCATTACTTCCATAACTATGCAATGATGCCAGAGCGTCCATATCTGAAATGCTCAGGGACAAGAGGCAACAGGTGACTTTTTGTCCTCCCTTTGGGAACAAGTTCTCCGGCTGTGTCTTGGGCCCCACTCCGGAGTACAGGACCACATTACTACCTGTTGGCTTCCTGAGGGTCCCAGAGAGTGTAGGCCCTGACCACTGTCCACTCCTTCCCACTGCCCCCATAAAAGAGAAAAAAATAAGACAAAGGAAAGCATTTCTGTAGTCTCAAGATCTTGGTCCTCTCTCCTGGCAAGACGAAATTGACTTGACTCCATTTGCCAGCATGGAAGCTTTTACAGTGGATAGAACACGAAGAGAAAAAACATACTTTTTTTTTTAACTTAAGAAATGAGAAATAAACATTAAGAAATCAGTGCAAAGTATAAGGTTATTCCAAATATCTTAGGGCCTCATTAAAGCAACACAAAACAAAATAAAATATATATATTTGGGTAAATCCCTGTCAAGAAGAGGGGGGGAGTGGTGGCATTATTTTAGAAGGAACCAAATGTAGTATTTTAGCCAGTAGAGATGTTATCTCATCAGTCTCTAACACAGTGGTCCCCACTTTATTTTGAACACAATTCCTATCATTCAAAATGTCTGAGCATGTAGCTCCATTATTTATTTAGGAAGTATACATAAATATTTCCACACAAATCTCTTATGCACACTATAAAACCCACAAAAACAGAAATAAAAAGGTGAGCTTAAAAATAAATATAACTAGATGTTCTGATGTTCTTTCTCATGCCCTAGTGGAGAGTCTGGCACTTTCCCCAGGGTGCACGCCCCTCGCTTGGAAACCACAGCTCCAGACATAGAGACACCGAATGGCCTCGATGGGTCTACTGAGGACGGCCGCAACAGCTCTCTCACATCTTTGCTAGCAAGGTGGGAGATGTGGACGAACATTTAGCAGGAAGATATTGCTAGAAAAAGACAATTTCCAGTCCAGCAGGGAAGGAGCTTAGATGTCTTCACTCCATCCTAACACCAAGTAAAATTCTGAACAAACTGAAAGATCAACATCTCTTCTTAAATTTGTCACAAAAGCGAGATTGCCCAGCAAACCAATGCCCCAAAATTGGAGAGACAGACAGCCAGCTGCAGGGAATCACAGCTTATCAGAGCAAATATCCGCAAGCAGAAACCTCCATGGGAACCAGCGATGCGGGAGAAAAACCTGTACTCTCACTGGGGAATGTCTGGAAATTCAGCGTGGCAGAGCCTGAGAGATCAAAAGTCCAAGGGGGGAGCCTGGGTGGCTCAGTTAAGTGTCCAACTCTTGGTTTTGGCTCAGGTCATGATCTCATAGTTCCTGAGTTCGAGCCGCCCCCCCCCCCCCCCCCCCCCCCCCCCCCCGTTGGGCTCTGTGCTGACAGCACAGAGCCTGCTTGGGATTCTCTCTCTCCCTCTCTTTGCCCCTCCGCTGCTCACACTTGCTTTCACAAAATAAATAAATAAACTTTTTATTTTATTTAAATGTTTATTTATTTTTGAGAGAGTGCAAGCCGAGGAAGAGGAAGCACAAGCAGAGAGAGAGGGAGACACAAATCTGATGCAGGCTCCAGGCTCTGAGCTGTCAGCACAGAGCCCGATGAGGGACTCAGACCCATGAACTGAGAGATCATGACCTGAGCCGAAGTCGGTCGTGTAACCCCAGGCACCCCAATAGATAAACTTAAAAAACAAGTTCAAGGGGATCCAGAATAAGGGAGTCCCACACTTTGGTGCGTTTTACCTCCTGGAGCTCTACCAGATTGTCACAGTAAAGATCCAAGAAGCTTCCCCTCCTGCTTCTAGCAGGGGAAAAGGAACCATTTTGAAATCTAGAGCATTCTGTTCTTCCCGAAAGTCCTGGCCTCAAGAGAAACTAGTTAAAGAGAGCCTAACCTGCTGGGGTTTTATCAGAGCCTAACTGAGCTGGGAGATGAGAAATATCCAACTCCAGCCCCTGCCAGCCATCTTAGGTCCACTTAAGAGGAGGCAGGGGACTGAGAAGCATTAATGAAGTTCACAGTTGAGGGATACAGGCTCATCAAAAGACTGACACCTCATTGTAGAACTATAGAACATTTCCCCTTCCCCACACCCACCATGTTACTCAAGGTCTCTTTACAGCAGGCCCTTACACCCAGTCCATCACACCTGCCTACCAACACAAAATTACAAGGCACACTTAAAGGCAATAAAACCCCCCAAAAAACAAAAAAACAAAAAACAAAAACAAAACAAGCAAGCAAGCAAACAAACAAACAAACAACAGTTTGAAGAGACGGAACAAGCATCAGAACCAGAGTCAGACACCACAGGGATGTTGGAATTATCAGACCAGGAATTTTTCAAAACTATCGTTAATATGCCAAGAGCTTTAATGGGAAAAACAGACAACGTGCAAGAACAGATAGAGAATGTAAGCAGAGAGATGGAAACTCTTAAGAGAGGCTCAAAAAGAAATAAATGCCAGAGATCAAAAATGTTGTAACAGAAATGAATGCTTTTGATGGGCTCATTTGTAGAGTGGACACAGCTAAGGAAAGAATCTCTAAACTTCAGGATATGACAATAGAAATTTCTAGACTGAAAAGCAAAGAGAAAAGGGACTAAAAAACACAGAACACACTCTCCAAGGACTGTGGGGTGACACAACAAGTATAACACACACACAATAATACCAGAAGGAGAAGAAATAGAAAAAATATTTGAAACAATTATGACTGAGAGTTTCTCCAAATCAGTGTCAGGAGACAAACCACCAGCACTCAGAGAACAACAGGCAGGATAAAAGTCAAAAACAAAACAAAATAAAAACCATATAACCAGGCAAATCATACTCAAACTTCAGAAAACCAAAGGTAAGGAGGGAAAAAAAAAATCTTAAAGAAAGCCAAAGGAAAAACCAAAGGTAAGAATTGTACCTGACTTCTCAGAAATCATGCAAGCAGGAAGAAAATGGAATGAAGTGTTTTAAGTTTTGAAAGAAAAAAAACCACCAACCTAGAATTCTGTCTCCTGTGAAACTACCCTTCAAAAATGAAAGAGAAATAGACTTTCTCAAACAAAAATTGAGGGAATTTGTTGCCCGTAAGGCTTCCTTATTAAGGTGTTTGAGGGATGGAATATTAGTTCTGAAGCAGTTCCAACTACGTCTCTCTAATTTTACATTGCCCTAACTTGTTATAGTTTTTGAAAACCAATTCTTTTTGATAGCATGAAAATCAGTGGCTGATCAAAGGTGGAAGTGAACTAGCTAGATGTGCTTCCTGCTTGCTTACACCCAGAATTAAAGATGACGGAAAACTAACATTGATTTTTTTGGGGGAGGCACCATAGGCCTCCTCTGTGTCTTAGCTGGTTGAACAATGCACAGTAGGAGCGGCTATTTTCCCCATGTTACAGACAGGGAAATGGAGGTGTCTTAGCAGGTGGTAGAGTCAGGATTTGAACCCAGAGGCAGACACTGCTATCTACCAAGAAGCAATTCAGCTGCAGCCCTTTCCAAGGAAAATGCCATCCGGGTGGAGTTCTGACTCTCTTGCATTTTAGACCAAGAGCAGAAAGAATGAAATAACCCCTTGGAGTCTGTGGGAAATAAAAATCCTCCTTGCTCACTGCTGTGGTCTGAATGTTTGTGTCCCCGGCAAATTCATAAGTTGAAGCCTAACCCCCAATTTGATGGTGTTGGTGATGGGGCCTTTGAGAAGTGATGAGAGTGGGGGCCCCCATGAATGGAATTAGTGCTCTTGTAAAAGAGATCCCATAGAGCTCCCTCACCCCTCCTACCGTGTGAAGAAACAGTGGGAAGATGGCCATCTGTCTTGGTCCATTTGTGCTGCTCTAACAAAATACTGCAGACTGGGTGGCTTATAAACCATAAGAATTGATCTCTCACAGTTCTGGAGGCTGGAAGCCTGAGACTGGGGTGACAGCATGGTCAGGTGAGGGCCCTCTTCCAGGGTGCAGACTTCTTGTTGTATCCAACTGGGCATCAGGATTCTAACGCATGATTTTGGAGGAGGTGGGGGGACACAAATATTCAGACCATACCACCTCCATGAACCAGAAAATGGGTTCTCACCAGGCACTGACTCTGCTGGCACCTTGATCTTGGACTTCTTGCTTCCAGAACTGTAAGAAAAAAATATTGTTTTACAAGCCACCCAGTCTAGGTATTTTTGGCATAGTAGCCTGAATGCACTAGGACATTCACCTTGTCACACCCTGGCTCAGGAGAGAGGCTGCTATGCAGGAGGCAGCAAAATAAATTGCCCATCCTCTCTCCCAGCCTGACCCCATCATCCAAGGCACGAGGCCATCCACCCTCCCTCCCCTGCCAAAGCCCAGGATGGGGGGCTATGGTGGGCAAGGAGGGACCAGGGTGTGTTCTTGGCTCATTCTGAGAACAGGGTGACTTTGTTTTATTTTTAGGAGGAAAATGAAACTGAGGAAAGTTAGAACTTATGAGGCTTTAACATGGTTTGCATTAGGACTGATATTAGTACCCCCATGTTCAAATAAATGTCTTCTCTCCAGCGTCATGTCTGGTGACTTGTTCTATGCCAGACTTAAAAGCAGAAATCTTTCCCTAGTTTATTTGGCAGCAAAACCTGAGCTGAAATGATGTAAGGCTGTTTCCGGTTTCCATTGGCCCCATCGACTGTGAATATGCATACCTCTCACTGCAGCAATATTCATGGATGTGAAGACAGGCACTGCCCCTGCCCCTGCCCCCGCCCCAGCCCGAGCCAGGGATGTTTTGTAATAGGCTAGAAGGGGCGACTATTCTTCTAAAAGCCACAACAGTTTAGATTCCATAAGTATCAAGACTTTGGATAGGGACTGTGGACCTGGGTTAGGATGGGAAGGGAAATGAAGGTTCATCGGAACCTGATATGCACAGAGCCGGCGATGGGCACATCCTCCATGTTCCCTATCTTCAGGTACCTCAAATCCTCATTTCACTCATAAGAAAACAAGTTCCAGGAGCTAATCACTGAGGAAAATTGAGGCCCCTGGGTAGGAAATGGGCTCTAGTTGACTCTTAAGTCCATTTCTGCCCCTCTAAATGGTGCTGCCTCCTCTCCACAGCAGTTTTTTATTTGAGAAGATTGGGCTCTGAGAAGAACAGGGAATCTGCCCACGGAGTCTGCAGCAGAACCAGCTGGGAAGCTGGGTCCTAATGTGAAGTCCCCACTCCCTTCACTGAGCGGCATCTTCCCCCTGCTGGAGGTCTTCTCCCAAGATGTTGGCATGTCCCCTTTTCAATAAACATCTTGAGCCTGATGTTGATCTTCTCCTCCATTCCCTCCCAGATGTCCAGCAGGTAAAGTTACAAGATGACTTGGTTTGAGTCCCCTAGGTTGTTATCCAGCCCTCATCCTGCACAGACCACCATGCCCTGACCAGATGAACATCGGCCTCTCTACTGACCACTGGGAAGAAATCAGAGCAGTGTGGAGTGAATGCCACACCGAAGAAAGTGAGTACCCAGATTGCAGAGTGTCTATATCGAGGCAAAGGGCTGTAGACAGGCTGCTCTTTCTCATCCTGGCATTGCACAGACAGCTGGAGATCCTGAGGCCCAGACTGGAACCCAGGGTTGCCTGCCACCTCCCTGCTTCCCATACACTTGGCCTCAATGGACAGCATTATTATTAATAAAGATGGTAATTGCAGGGTTGTTTGTAATGACAACACACATACACAAAACACCTGAAACGATCCTTAGTGACCTTCAAAAGGTGACTGGGTAAATAAATCATGAGATACTCCTGCCTCTTTCTTCCCTTCTTTGCTTCCCTCTTTTCCAGCATCCAGGAACCCTAGTGTCAATCATTATCCCTTTCTTTGCACATACCTCCATCCCTTCGTCCCTCTCTGAGTTTGTCACACTCATCTGGAAAAATCCCAACCCTGGTTAAGGGTGACCCCTCACCTCCTCTGTATGACCCACATGGTTAAGTTCACCAGGCCTTGCTTCTGCCTTGCCCACTATGGTCTTCTCACACAGCAGAACAGTGCCCTTTGAAGCGTCACACCATGGGGTTCCTCTGCTTGCTATCTCCCAATGGCCCTCCATCTCTCCCAGAGTTAAGACCAGATATTCCCTTCCATTCCCACCACCCACCACCAGTCTGACCCTCTCTAGATTACCTTCCCTTCAGATATGTTCCTGTAGCAGGAGCTTTGCACCTGCTATTCCTGCTGCCGGGGATATTCACACGCTCTGCCCTCTCACTTCCGCCAGGTCTTTGCTCAAATGTCACTGTCTTGAGTGAGGCCCATCTCAATCATTCTATTTAAAACTGCAATCCTGGAGGGGCGCCTGGGTGGCGCAGTCGGTTAAGCGTCCGACTTCAGCCAGGTCACGATCTCACGGTCCATGAGTTCGAGCCCCGCGTCAGGCTCTGGGCTGATGGCTCGGAGCCTGGAGCCTGTTTCCGATTCTGTGTCTCCCTCTCTCTCTGCCCCTCCGCCGTTCATGCTATGTCTCTCTCTGTCCCAAAAATAAATAAAAAACGTTGAAAAAAAAAAAAACTGCAATCCTGGAGTGCCTGGGTGGCTCAGTCGGTTGAGCATCCGACTTCAGCTCGGGTCATAATCTCACGGTTTGTGAGTTTGAGCCCCACGTCGGGCTCTGTGCTAGCAGCTCAGAGCCTGGAGTCTGCTTCAGATTCTGTCTCCCTTTCTCTGCCTTTCCCCTGCTCATGCTGTCTCTCTATCTTTCTCAAGAAATTAATAAACATTAAAAAACCTTTTTTTTAACTTCAATCCTCTCCCACAATGACTCCCCTCATCCTCCTTCTGCTTTAATTTTTCCAGAACGCTTAACTCCTTCTAATATAGTATATAATTAGTCATGTATCTGGCTTGTTGTTTTCTCCCCATATAAGAATGTACGATCCATGATGTTCTCCCCACCCCCCATTATTATACCCCAGTATGCAGGGTAAATAAATATCTGCTAAATGAATATCTTTTTTAAAATTACAGAAAAAGGCTAAAATATTATACTCTTACTCCTGGTAAGAATGTGTACTTTATATATAAACTCACACTTTATATGTATACGTGCATATGTATATGCACATACATACATACTTACAGTAAGTTATATGCTCTGTGTGTGAGTAAAATTTAAATTCTTTTATAAACATGTAATACTTCTACTTCTATGACTTAAGAAATCTGAATAATAACAAACACAAATATTTTTAAAGGCTACCCTAGCCCCTTCATTCCCCACAGCGTTCTTGGGGACTCAGACAAAGAATCTATACTCCCTTTAAAAAAAAATTTTTTTTTAATGTCTGTTTATTTTTGACAGAGAGAGAGACAGAGCATGAGCGGGGGAGGGGCTGAGAGAGAGGGAGCTTCACAGAATCGGAAGCAGGCTCTAGGCTCTGAGCTATCAGCACAGAGCCTGACGCGGGGCTCAAACTCACAGACTGCGAGATCATGACCTGAGCCGAAGTCAGACGCTCAACCGATGGAACCACCCAGGCTCCCCATATACTCCTTGTATATGGGCTCTCTTAATGGAGGCCTAGCCCCCATACAGGGCGTGACCTCCTATCTGCCCTGAGGCCAGAGAAGCTTGGGCTCCTTGACTGAAGGGTTTCACTTAGAAAGGGAGGTGACAGATGAAGTCTCCCTGAATGGCTAAGCCCCAGAAAGAAACCCTATGTTCTGTGGAGGACTGAACCAAGAACAGAACTTCTTCCCTCCTTGTGCTCTGGTAGACATCATGTGGTACATAATCCCGTGCACCTTGCATACAGGACTTTCATATTCACAAATCAAAAGTGCCAACTGTGCTATAACTATCGCTGTGTTACCTCCCAACAGCAAGCCAACACCATATTAAATTCAAAAGCACAAGTCAGACCACAGGGTTGGAGTGTGCTTCTGTTTTGGGAGAAACACGGGGATTGATCTAATCTCCCTTCTTCTGTAAATTCCTCAGAGAGCACTGTTTGCCTCCACTAAGGTGGAGGACACAGATTATGGCTTTGTTTAACTGCTGAATTGTCACATTAAAATCATGTATACAGTGTTCACAGGAGGAAGTGGCCCAACGCCTTGATGGTAATAGTGAGTCTGAAACAAGCTTTGAGCAGATTGAGAAAATGCTAGAGTCTGCCACAGTGGATTGCTGGGAAGAGCAGGTACCAACAATTAGGATTGTCACCTGGCCCCCTATGATTCCTGCCTCCTGTAGTATCCTTGTGTGACTGCCTCCCACATTATACCAGGGCCGGTCCGTGTGACCACTAGAATATAGAGGAAGTGATGGCGTGTCACTACTAAGATGAGGTTGTAGAGGACAGTGAAGCTTCTGTCTTGGTCACTCTGTCTCTCGAATTGCTGTCTCTCTGTTGGAAGCCAACTGCCAAGTCATGAGCAGCCCCTATGGTGAGGAACCGAAGCCTCCCATCAATTAGGACAGGATCCTGCAGCCCCACTCAAGCATTCAGACGACTGCAGCTCCAGCTGATGGCTTGCCTGTAACCCGATGAGAGATCCTTGGCCAGAACCACCCAGCTGAGCCACTTCCAGATTCCTCACCCCCCAGCAACCTTGTAGCATAATAAACATTTGTTATCTTCAGCTTCCATGTTTTGATAGTTAGACAACTAATTCAGACAATAGACAACGAATTCAGATTTTGGTGACTGGCAGAGCGTTTCCATAACAAATACCTAAATCATGAAATGCAGTGGCAGTGGGCAGTGGTTGGGGGACTTTACAGAAAGCATTAATTAAAGCCTAACTTGCCTTGAACAGAATGTTAGTAGAATGTGAGTTTGAGGAAGCTGCTGGTGAGGGTTAGAAAAAAGTGAGGAAAATCGGATCAAATGTTGGAAGTTACGGAGATCTTTGTTATGCAGCAGCAGTATAACAGCAACACTATCGCTTGCAATATGTAGGAGTTAGGAAATGTATTTAATATGCTGGGTGGTGGAACTAGGGAGAATTGAAGCTGCCACTTGCTTTCTTTGTGCTGCTTAGAGTGAAACATGAAAGAAGAGAAGATACATTGAGGGAAAAGGAGCCAAGGTTTGCTGTTTTTGAAGATTCCTAGACTCTCCAGATGGCAACTGATGCTGAAATTAAGACATGGCTTCTGAACAAAGATCAAATAAAGGGCACTCTCATAAAAGCATATTCCAGAAATGAAAACAGTGTGTGACTCTAAAATCCTTTGTGAAGACTTCAGAAATATCAAAGGTGGTACCTTAGGGTACCATTCAATCAGGAAAAAGGCCCTCCAAAAATGTTAAGGATATGGTTCATGAACTCTCTCAGTCATACAATAGAGTTTTTAAGAAGCTTGAAAGGACTACTCCTCAGCAGAAATCCCAGGTAGAGAAGGGCTTAAATTGAAGAGAATTATGGGTATGGTTTTCATGTAATGTAGCAAACCCCAATAAGATTCACATGAGACCCACAATGTTATAAGGTGAATTACACCCTTGGAAACATTCCAGCTTGGACTGACACAGTTCAAAATGAAAGAAGGTTCAAAATAAAAAGAAACCTCTGAACCCCCTAACTTCTAGAAGCAGAAGAAGTTGAGAAAACTATTCATATTAAGTGTCATGCATTACCTATTATGAAAAAGAAAAATAACTCAGAGGTTTAAACCAAGATGCCAGAAAGCAGAACCAAGAGCCCATGGAGCTATTTCTGGGTAGATGTAGGACTAAGTCCTAATCCAGGAACCGCCAACATCTGCTTAATGGGATATCAGAATCACTAGGACCAGTGATTCCTTGGGACTCCCAGTTTTCCTCTTTGACCCAGAATGTCTAAAAAGCTTGCCTCTGCCTGTGCCCACAAATTTTGGGTGTGTAAGGGAAAGACAACTTGTATTTTTATGCCATGGGGTTCTTCTGCACTTGAACCTGATTTTGATGATGAGATTCTGGACTTTGAGCTGATGCTATAATGGGGTAAGATTTGGCAGAGGTGAGGTGGGGAAGAGGGATCTTTGGAGGAGGTGAGTGTATTTAACATGTGAGAGGGACACGAATCATTGGTGGCCAATGGGGAGTCTGTGGTACCCAATCCCTAAGATGCCCCCAGTGATCTCTGCCTCCTAGCAGTCTCCTCTCACACTGTGCCAGTGTCAGTCTGTATAACCAGGAAAATACAGCCAGAAATGCTGGCATGTTACTTCTGAGACCAGGTAATAAAAGATATTGAAGCTTCTGACTTGATTGTACCCATCCTCTGTCTCATCGTTCACTCACTGGGGGAAGCCAGTTGCCATACCTATTGTGAGAAGCCATCTGGAGAGGTCCACGTGGTGAGGAAGGGAGGCATTTGACCCTCAGTTACCTGAGTTTATAAGTGAACCATCTGGTCGCAGTCAAGCCTTCAGATGACTGTAGCCCCAGTCTAGAACTTTACTGTGACTCCATGAGAGGTCCAAAAACAGAATTTCCCAAGTATGGCACTCCCGAATTACTGACCCTCGCAAACTGCATGAGATAATAAGTGTTGTCTTCAGCTGCTCAGTTTTGGGGGGCAATCTGATATGTAGCAGTAATAACTAATACTGTGGGCTGGTTATTAAGGCTTCTGCCTGGGAAAATGGAGGCACAGAGTAAAGAAACCTGGGTCTTTTCTCCCAAATGTAAAAAAAAGAAAACAGGGAAAGGAATACTCACAGTTCTGACTGAGAAAGAACACAGTTGTGAGAGGGAGGTGGTATCACTTTTCCACTAAGGGGAGCCAACTGTTGCTCAGAATTCGACAGAAATCTCTTGCCTTAGAAGATCTGGTATCCTTTTAATTCTCCAAACATCCAGAAGCCAAACTTCAGGAGAAATGCGAGCTTGGGGGACAACAATAAGTGAGAGTGATATTAGGTATGACATGTTAGAAGGAGAGGTGGTGGGCTTTGGGGTCAGGAAGCCTCCTTCAGTCCCAGCTTCTCACTCACCGGCTCTGTCACACTCAATAGTCACATGGGCGCTCAGCCGCTTTGCTTGCCACTCTCATCAATTAGAACATCTATCCTGTGGATTGGCCTGAAGATAGACACCCAGGGGCGCCTGGGTGGCTCAGTCGGTTGAGCGTCCAACTTCAGCTCAGGTCACGATCTCACAGTTCGTGAGTTCGAGCCCCGTGTCGGGCTCTGTGCTGTCAGCTTGGAGCCTGGAGCCTGCTTCCGATTCTGTGTCTCCCTCTCTCTCTGCCCCTCCCCTGCTCTGTCGGGCTCTGTCTCTCTCTCCAAAATAAATAAACATTAAAAAAAAAAAAAAGATAGACACCCAACTGCAGTCCCTCCTTCCCTGGCTGATGTACAGATTGAGGACATTTGATGATGTTAGCCACCCTACCACCACTCCCCGCTCCCCCCCTGCTCCCCCTGCCCCCTGCCCCTAACTAGCTTCAAATATTTCAGGAACACTTTTTTCCCAGGTTCAGAAGTATTCATTTCTGGGGAGCACTTACCCACCAGCCTATAAACTCAATTGTAGGTCACACTCGGTGGCAGTTTAAATCATGCCTGGCACTTAGGAAGTTTTTATGTATTTGCTGAATGAGTAAGTGGCTAAATGTACGAATTGTTTAAACAAATGACTGACAATGTGCTTCAAGTACTGTGACTGCTTGTTTACTATGCCACCTAATTTAGATCCAGAGGGAATTGTCCATCAGATAAATTTCAGTTTTTATTCAGATTTAGCTGCTGGTGAGTATGGAAGTAGGGCTCAGAAGTCAGTTCTTTTGCTGTCTAAGGCAGTTCTCTTCATTGTGTAATAAGGAATTTGTCTGGTCTTTGTTCCTAGGAGGAAGCTTCTAGGCCCTTGGAATTTTCCAAGCCCTAACAGCAGTTTTGTTGTTCAGAGTGAGCTCCAGGGACCATGCCTGAGGTTCTGCTGAGATGACTCAGAATGGAAGGCTGGTCATGCCTGAAACAGCAACCAAGTGATTAGAGGGTTAGGGCTCTGAACGGGGTAATATCAGCCCAACCTCCAGGGAGGGGAGAGGGGCTGGAGACTGAGTTCAACCATGTGATCAATGATTTACTCAGTTGTGTCTCCTTAATGAAACCAGAATAAAAACTCTGGACACTGAAGCCCCATTAAGCTTCCTGGTTGGTAACCACACATGGATGTGCCGGGAGAGTAGTCCACCTTGATTCGATGAGGAGGGAACATGGAGGTTCCATATTTGGTATCCTTCCAGACCTCACCTCCGTGTGTCTTCTTTTGGCTGACCTTGACTTATATTTTTCATAATGAACTGAATTGTAAATATAGTGCTTCCCTGAGTTCTGTGAGTTGTTCTAGTAAATTATCAAACCTGAGAGGGTCACAAGAACCCTCTGAATTTGTGGCCGGTTGGTCAGAAGCGTGAGTGACCCGAGAACTCCTTAACTTATGGCTGGTGCCTGGAGTAAAGGAGGTCTTCCTGGGGGCTGTGCTCTTCAAGCTCTGCAGTCTATGCTAACTTTGGCTGGTTAGTGTCAGAATTGTATTGCAGTATTGCATGCCTACTGTTTAGTAGGCATTTGGCTGCTCCATCATACTTTGCTTTGGAATGTATATATAAGCTATTAAAAAAATAACTTTGTATAAGCTATTTAAATAAGCTTGGGTAGGTAGGCGTGTATAAGCA
The DNA here is from genome assembly GCF_023721935.1 of Panthera uncia. NCBI lineage: Eukaryota > Metazoa > Chordata > Mammalia > Carnivora > Felidae > Panthera > Panthera uncia. The sequence continues at coordinate 53,361,493 of NW_026057578.1, read as the reverse complement.
ATTATATATATATATATACACACATATATATATATACACACACATATATATATATACACATATATATATATATATATTAGCTGCAATATTTGAAAGAAAAAGATGCTAATAGTGAATTTATCAGCAAATCCAAGGTTTCCAAAATGAAGGGTTATAGAAAATCAGCCAGTATAACATTATAGATAAAGATGTGGACAAACTATTATCAACAATACATGATTATAAATACATATTGGGATGTTAAAAATGCTAATTTAGAATTCTAATAAGCTGATTTGGGCTTAATTAAATTTTACATTACTGGAATCCCTAAGCCGAAATTATTTTTCTCCAGCTTATGTGCTTATTATTTATTTGCTGTTATATTATTTCAACCCATTCAAAAAAATATTCACAAGGTTATCAAAGTTATGTAAGGTTTAAAATCACACACACACAAAAGTACAAATTAGTCATGATCCGTGGTGGGATGTTAACTTGGAGATTTGGAAATCCTTTATTCTATTCATTCTATCTAATATTCTCAGATGTGACAGGGCAGAGGACCCCTACAGAAAAGACTGGACTAAAACACAGGTACCTACTCTGTAGCCAAGGAGAACCTGGGCCCAGCAGTGGTTTAGCCTTCTCAAGGGTCCATGGCCCCAAGTTGGGTGACCCTGTCCTCCCTCACAGGGGAGACATAGGTGGAACTCAGCCTTAGGTTTCTCAGTTCTTTGTGACTTATGGTGTCGCCAAAGTCCCAACACCATAATTCATGTGTACCTGCTAGTCAACAACACTGTCACATGGAAAGGGCTCAGATGACAGAATTAGCAAACATTATCTGACCCACATAGTATATTGCAGAGTTATTTCTGCAATTTGAATTTGCTTTTGCTTTTTAGTCACATGGCAAAGAACAAAAGGAACCTCTTCAAAGGGCCAGCAAGAAGTCTTTTTAGCTTCGTAAATAATTTGTCAATGAAACTACAGGTGGGAAAGATATATTTTGCCTCACTTGAGTGCCTTGGAAATTGAGAACTCGTGTGTATAGAGGCTTTGAACTCTCCAGGAGAGTGGGGGTGGGGGGAGTGAGAATGTCTCATTTCCAAGGCCCATTAGAGCAGAAAATGCAATCCCTCCTGGGCCCTCCATCTGTCAGGTAGGCTGGCTTTCACCCCTCTCGTTTCCTGCCTTCCTGCTGCCCTTGGCTCAGCATTCTCAAGTCCTTGCCCTCACCCTCTGTGCCCACCCTGCCAACTCCCCATCACCAGAGGATGACAATAAGTGAGCATGCCAGGTTCCTGGCCATGGCTGGGGTAGTGGTAGGTCCTCAGCAAGCTGTGCAGTCCTGCCCTAGGCTCAGGCTTTCTTGTTGAGATCTTCCTTCACCCTTCTCCCAGGTCACTCACTATGGTCACTTCAGGCACACTGAACACATTCATTGTCCTGTTTTCCCCCAGTTGCTCTGTACGTTCCTAGATTTAAGCTAGCCATACATCCCCACTGACTCTGAAACACACTTCCATTCTTCTTCTTGGTCTGATCACGTATTCCTAAGGGCAATGGGGTATTTTATGTGAGTGTGAGACACCCCTGATTGTTCATCAGTAGCTCTCTACCCATTTGTGGCAAGCCCTTGGAAAATAATACCCTTTTCTCCAAATTCCATGGTTTATTTTCTCAGAGAAATAAAGACTGATTCATTGTTGTAGTTTTGTAAACAAAATAGTGTAAGCTATTCGATTCATTTGCTCCCAAAATATTTTTGTGCCTTTTTTAGGGTCTCCTCCATGCTCAGCACCAGGAATGTGAAGACGAATAACTTCGCTCCGTTCTCCAGGCCCTGGTGTGTCTCATGTGGAGGGAGAGGGGTCACTTGTGAAGCACAAGGCGGCCAGGGTGGCCAAGGTTCAGAGAGCCTGACACCAGGGTGCTATGGGTACAAGGGTCACTTGTCAGTCTGAGGCAGGAGTCAGGAGTGAATTTCTCAAGGGTAAGAGGGAACTAGCTAAGAGAGAGGGCTGGAGGTATGCAGGACACATAAGGCAGAGTTCAAGGAAGTTCCAGTGGTGTGGGGAAGCAATGGTGTAGAGTGACAGGGGACTGTGGTGAGCTAGGACCAGGCACCTAGGCAATAGCATGGCTGCTATGTGAGACGGGTTTGAATTGGAGTATTCTGGTGGAGCACTTGTGTTCCATCAGGCCTGGGTGTCTCTACGTGTATCCTGGGGTAGGTGCACCTCCTCCTTCCTTTTCAACATTTCTTTGTCCCTTTGATCTCTTGCTTTTGCCCTCTCTTCTGAGAGGCATCTCATGTCCTCAGCCCAGTGACTGACTCCTCTGGTCCAACCTGCATGGCGACTCTGTACCAACACAGTCACTGTGCTGCCTGCCCTGCCCACCAGCCTCCTCTTAATAAACTTGTGAGCCCGTGTTTTGGTGTCTCTTTCAAGATCCTCCTCAGTCGTGAGCCAACACATGAGAGAGGCAATCAATTAATTCACACTACTATACTGAAAACATATGTGACTTGAATGTATTGCATATCTTTCGAGAATTTTCATTTTCACAGTAGGACAAGGGATGAACTAAAAAATGAATCTCCAGAGGTATAATTTCAGGAGAATATGGGCAAGCATTCACTCTCGTCCAAATTAAAACATAAAGGTGAAGACCACTTCTGTCTTTAACACTGTTCTGGACACATCCTAGGAGGGTTATACAACATTTTTTTTTAATTCATGGCACAATCCTTTTGGTTATTAAATCTATTTTTTTTCCTACCAGAAGGAGATGGCAGGAAAAATCTGTTTTGTTTTGTTTTGTTTTTGAGATTCCCAGCTAGTCTCTGGCTAATTAAGTGGTAACTGTACCAACAGTTATATTGTCCATACCCATTCTATAGAAAGTGCTCTGTGAATCTCAGTATGGGACATGGGAAGAAGGCTAAAGAGAGACCCCCTTTTCTAAAGAAGGGTGCAAGAATTTCTGTTGAACACTTAGCTGGGGTTCCTAGAAATGAGAAGGGGGAGGGGAGGTAAAGAAGGAACAGATCAGAGGGAGTCATCTCCCAAATTAACATGGAAGGAGCAACAGATGGAGATAAGGTCAAAGGTTCAGGCCCAGCTGTGGCCACCAGCCTGTTGGGGCACTAGGTGCTCTGGTAGGTCTGGGAGCAGCTGTGCCTGCAGTATGGCCTGGTGAGTTGAACAGGATGGCACATTTATGAGATACGTCAAGGATGGCACCAGCTTCAGTAATATGTCAGTGATTTTCAGAGAAGAATGGGAACCTGCTAAAAGAGGATGGAAATTTATGGTCAATGCAATCTAGAAAATATATAAATCAATGCAGCATCATGAAGCCAAAATACTCCCTGGGGGCTTGGAACTAATCCTCTACACCTGGACACAAAGGTCTAGCCTATTACAGGTTATCCCTAGTATGTGGCATTCTAGCACCTGGAAGTCTTTACACAGTTCACGCAGTTAACCGTAGATGTCAGAAAGATTCTGAAATGTCTTCCAAATCAGTGGACAGCGAGAGACAGAATAAAGCACCAGGAAAACATGGACTTGTTCTGTGTTTTAAATTCTCTACTTTGAGACTTGTCAATGTTGAACTAACGTTTGACTGCCTGATGTATCCTGAGCATTGCCCTGGGCTCTGTAAGGCCTGAGCTTGTCTTGTTATCCCCACTGCCTAGCACAGTGTGTGGACACTGTGTGTGCTCAATATTTAGACCCTCGACACCAACTAGAATGTGAAACATGTACTACATCCATACCTTTATGCCTTCCCTTTTCTAACAACCCGGTGGTCTTGGTATAGTCAGAGTTATGCAAGTATCACTTTTAGACTATTTTCATCATCCCCAAAAGTAACTGTGTACCCATTAGGAGTCACTCCCCATTTCTCCCCAGTTTTCCCCCACCCAGCTGTAGGCAATGACTAACCTGCTTTGTGTCTCTATGGACTTGCCTATTCTGGAAATTTCATATGAATTTAATAATAGTGAGGGGCCAACATGGTGGAGAAGCAGGAGGATCCAAAGTTCCCTCATCTCACAAAGCAGTGTTGAAACTATAGGCCTTTGAACTCTGAGAGTCCAGGAAGAAAAGAGACAGTTATTCTTCCAGGGACCCACAGGGCCAACCTGACGGGCCATAGGGCTACTTCAATGAACAAATCAAAGCACATCTAGTGGAGGGTTCAAAACATCACTGTGAGTAGGGAGATAAAGTAACCAAACTCACAACAAGAGAGAGCAAGTAACACTCTCCAAAAAACACCTCCTGAAGGGCCAGGCCCTGGACAGTGTATGACCCCTCTTTAATACAGTAGTGCTCACAGGTGCAGGACACATAACAAGCTTTTAAAACACATAAGGGACAGAAAACTAGCCAAAATGATGAAATGGAAGAATTCCCCTCAAAAGAAATTCCAGGAAGAAATGACAGCTAAAGAATTGTTCAAAAAAGATATAAACAATATAACTGAACAAGAATTTAGAATAATAGTCATAACATTAATTGCTGGACTTGGAAAAAGCATACAAGACAGCAGAGAATCTATTGCTGCAGAGATCAAGGAACTAAAAAATAGTCAAGATAAATTAAAAAATGCTGTAAATGAGGTGCAAAATATACTAGAGGTGGTGACAGCCAGAATTGAAGAGGCAGAGGGGAGAATAGGTGAAATAGAAGATAAAATTATGGAAAAAGATGAAGCTGAGAAAAAGAGATAAGAAAAATTCTAGATCACGAGGGAGACTTAGAGAACCAAGTGACTCAATGAAACTGAACAATATCCATATCATAGGATTTTCAGAAGAAAAAGACAGAAAAAGGGGCCGAAGGTGTACTTGGACAAATCATAGCTGAAAACTTCCCCAATCTGGGGAAGGAAACAGACATTGAAATACAGGAGGCACAGAGAGCTCCCTTCAGATGTAACTCGAATTCATCTTCTGTACGACATATCATGGTGAAACTGGCAAAACTGGATAAAGAGAGAATTCTGAAAGCAGCCAGGGATAAATGAGCATTAACCTACAAGGTTAGACACATAGGGTAGTAGCAGACCTATTTACTGAAACTTGGCAGGCCAGAAAGGAGTGGCAGGAAATTTTCAATGTGATGAATAGGAAAAATATGCAGCTAAGAATCCTTTATCCAGCAAGCCTGTCATTCAAAATAGAAGGAGAGATAAAGGTTTTCCCAAACAAAGAAAGACTTAAGGAATTCATCACCACTAAACCAGCCCTACAAGAGATTCTAAGGGGGACTCTGTGAATATTGCAAAGACCACAGAGGACCAGAGAAATTACTACAAGCATGAAACCTACAGATAACATGACTCTAAACCCACATCTTTCTATGATAACACTGAATGTAAATGGACTAAATGCTCCAACCAAAAGACATAGGGTATCAGAAAGGATAGAAAAACAAGACCCATCTATTTGTTGTCTACAAGACACCCATTTTAGATCTGAGGATACCTTCAGATTGGAAGTGAGAAGATGGAGAACCATCTATCATGCTACTGGAAGTCAAAAGACAGCTGGAGTAGCCATACTTATAACAGACAAACTAGATTTTAAACTAAAGACTCTAACAAGAGATGCAGAAAGGCATTATATACTAATTACGGGGTCTATCCATCAAAAGAGCTAACAATTATAAATGTTTATGCACCGAATTCAAAAGCACCCAAATATATAAAACAATTAATCACAAACTTAAGCAATCTTATTGATAAGAATGTGGTAATTGCAGGGGACTTTAATACTCCACTTACAACAATGGACAGATCATCTAGACAGAAAATCAATAAAGAAACAAGGGCCCTTAATGATACATTGGATTAGATGGACTTGACAGATATATTTACAACTCTGCGTCCCAAAGCAACAGAATATACTTTCTTCTCGAGTGCACATGGAACGTTCTCCAAGATAGATCACATACAGGTTCACAAAACAGCCCTCAATAAATACAAAAGAAGTGAGATAATACCATGCACACTTTCAGATCACAATGCTATGAAGTTTGAAATCAACCACAGGAAAAAGTTTGGAAAACCTCCAAATGCACGGAGGCTAAAGATCATCCTACTAATGAACAACTGGGTTAACCAGGCAATTAAAGAAGAAATTTAAACATGTATGGAAACAAATGAAAATGAAAACACAACAATCCAAACCCTTTGAGATGCAGCAAAGGTAGTCCTAGGAGGAAAACACGTTGCAATCCGGGCCTATTTCAAGAAACAAGAAAAACCCCCAATACAAAATCTAACAGCACACCTAAAGGAACTAGAAGCAGAACAACAAAGAAACCCCAAATCCAGCAGAAGAGGAGAAATAATAAAGATCAGAGCAGAAACAAACAATATAGAATCCAGAAAAACAGTACAACAGATCAATGAAACTAAGAGTTGGTTTTTTGAAAAAAGAAACAAAATTGATTAACCCTAGCCAGACTTCTCAAGAAGAAAAGAGAGGAGACCCAAATAGATACAATCACTACGAAAATGGATTTATCACAGTCCCTCAGAAATACAAGCAATTATCAGAGAATACTAGGAAAAATTATATGCCAACAAACTGGACATCCTAGAAGAAATGGACAAATTCCTAGACACCCACACACTACCAAAACTCAAACGGGAAGAAATAGAAAAACTGAACTGACCCATAACTAGTGAAGAAATTGAACAAGTTATCAAAAATCTCCCAACAAATAAGAGTCCTGGACCAGATGGCTTCCCTGGGGAATTCTGCCAGACATTTAGAGCAGAGTTAATACCTATCCTTCTCAAGCTGTTCCAAAAATTAGAAATGGAAGGAAAACTTCCATACTCATTCTATGAAGCCAGCATCACCTTGATTCCTAAACCAGAGAGAGATACCACAAAAAAGGAGAACTACAGGCCAATATCCCTGATGAACATAGATGCAAAATTCTCAACAAGATACTAGCAAATTGAATTCAACAACATATAAAAAGAATTATTCACCATGATCAAGTGGGATTCATTTCTGTGCTGCAGGGCTTGTTCAATACTCACAAATCAATCAATGTGACACATCACATTAATAGAAGAAAGGGTAAGAACCATATGATTCTGTCAATAGATGCAGAAAAAGCATTTGACAAAATACAACATCCTTCTTAAATAAAAACCCTCAAGAAAGTTGGGATAGAAGGAACATACCTAAACATCATAAAAATCATATATGAAAAGCCCACATCTAATATCATTCTCAATGGGGAAAAACTGAGAGCTTTCCCCCTAAGATCAGGAACATGACAGAGATGTCCACTCTCACCACTGTTGTTTAACATAGTGTTGGAAGTCCTACTGTCAGCAATCAGATGACAAAATGAAATAAAAGGCATCAAAATTGGCAAAGAAGAAGTCAAACTTTCACTTTTTGCATACTCTACATGGAAAATCCAAAAGACTCTACCAAAAGACTCCTAGAACTGAGACATGAATTCAGTAAAGTTGCAGGGTACAAAATCAATGTACAGAAATCGGTTGCATTTTTGTACACCAATAAAAAAGCAACAGAAAGAGAAATCAAGAAATCAATCCCAGGGGCTCCTGGGTGGCTTGGTCGGTTAAGCGTCCGACTTTGGCTCAGGTCATGATCTCACGGTCCGTGAGTTCAAGCCCCGCGTCGGGCTCTGTGCTGAGACCTCAGAGCCTGGAGCCTGTTTCAGATTCTGTGTCTCCCTCTCTCTCTGCCCCTCCCCTGTTCATGCTCTGTCTCTCTCTGTCTCAAAAATAAATAAACGTTAAAAAAAAAAGGAATCAATCCCATTTACAATTGCACCAAGAACTGTAAAACACCTAGGAATAAACCTAACCAAAGATGTAAAAGACCTATATGCTGAAAACCACAGAAAGCTTATGAAGGAAATCGACAAAGACACAAAGAAATGGAAAAACATTCCATGCTCATGGATTGGAGGAATAAATATTGTTAAAACGTCAATACTACCCAAAGCAATCTACACATTCAATGCAATCCCAATCAAAATTGCACTGGCATTCTTCTTAAAGCTAGAACAATCCTAAAATTTGGATGGAACCACAAAAGACGCCGAATAGCCAAAGTAATATTGAAGAAGAAAACCAAAGCGGAAGGCATCACAATCCCAGACTTTAGCCTCTACTACAAAGCTGTAATCATCAAGACAGTATGGTACTGGCACAAAAACAGACACATAGACCAATGGAATAGAATAGAGAATCCAGAATTGGACCCACAAATGTATGGCCAACTAATCTTTGACAAAGCAGAAAAGAGCATCCAAGGGAAAAAAGACAGTCTAACAAATGGTGCTGGGAGAACTGGACAGCAACATGCAGAAGAATGAAACTAGACTGCCTTCTTACACCATACACAAAAATAAACTCAAAATGGATGAAACACCTAAATGTGAGACTGGATACCATCAACACCCTAGAGGAGAAAGCAGGCGACAATCTCTTTGACTTCAGCCGCAGCAATTTCTTACTCGACACATCTCCAAAGGCAAGGGAACTAAAAGCAAAAATGAACTATTGGGACCTCATCAAGATAAAAAGCTTCTGAACTGCAAAGGAAACAATCAACAAAACTAAAAGGCAACCAATGGAATGGGAAAAGATATTTGCAAATGACATATCAGATAAAGGGCTAGTATCTAAAATCTATAAAGAATTTACCAAACTCAACACCCAAAAAACAAATAATCCAGTGAAGAAATGGGCACAAGACATGAATAGACACTTTTCCAAAGAAGACATCCCGATGGCCAACAGACACATGAAAAGATGCTTAATGTCACTCATCATCAGGGAAATACAAATCAAAGCCACACTGAGATACCACCTCACACTAGTCAGAGCAGCTAAAATGAACAAATCAGGAAACTACTGATGCTGGCAAGGATGTGGAGAGATGGAAACCCTCTTGCACTGTTGGTGGGAATGCAAACTGGTGCAGCCGCTCTGGAAAACAGTGCATTCTTCAAAAAATTAAAAATAGATCTACCTTATGACCCAGCAATAGCACTACTAGGAATTTATCCAAGGGATACAGGAGTGCTGATGCATAGGGACACGTGTATCCCAATGTTTATAGCAGTGCTTTCAACAATAGCCAAATTATGGAAAGAGCCTAAATGTCCATCAACTGATGAATGGATAAAGAAGAGTTGTTTTATACATTTAATGGAATACTACTTGGCAATGAGAAAGAATGAAATCGTGCCATTTGCAGCAACATGGATGGAACTGGAAGGTAATATGCTGAGTGAAATAAGTCAGTCAGAGAAGTACAGATATCATATGTTTTCACTCATGTAGATCTTGAGAAACTTAATGGAAGGCCATGGGGAAAGGGAAGGGGAAAAAATAGATACAAACAGAGGGAGGGAGGCAAACCACAACAGACTATTAAATACAAAAAACAAACTAAGGGTGAATGGGGGGGTGGGAGAGAGGGAAAATGGGTAATGGGCATTGAGGAGGGTACTTGTTGGGATGAGCATTGGGTGTTGTATGTAAGCCAATGTGACAATAAATTATATAAACAAACAAACAAACAAATCATTTTAAAAACAAAAAAATAAATACAATAATAGCATATGTGGTCTCTTGTGACTGGCCTTTCACTTAGTATAATGTTGAATACATGAAATTTGAAAATTTCATTCATGTTGTAGCATGTATGGATCCTTCACTTCCTTTTACTGCTGAATAATATTTCACTGTGTGGATATACCACAGTTAGACCATTCATTGGTTTTGTTTGTTTTCAGTTTGTTATGATTCGTGCTGCTGTGAATGTTCATGTACAAGATTTTGTGTGAATATATGTTTTCATTCCCTTTGGGTATATTTGGGGATGGGAACAATTTGGGGAGTACAATTCCTGGATCATGGTGACTATAGGTTTGACCTTTTCAGGAACAAGCAGACTGTTTTCCAAAATGGCTGTAGCATTTCACAGCCTCATTGGCAGTGTCTGAGGGCTCCAGTCTCCACATCCTCGCCAACACTTGTTGTCTGCCTATTTGTTGATAGCCACCCAAGCGGGTGTGAAGTAGAATCTCAATGTGGTTTGGATTTGTATTTCTCTGATGGCTTATGATGTTGAGCATCTTGGGCTTATTGGCTATTTCTGTATCTTCTGTATCTATTGTATAGATATTCTGTATCTATTCATATCCTTTGCTCATTTTTAAAGTTGGGTTCTTTTTTTCTTTTTCTTTTTCTATTGTTTCTATTGTATTTTCTATTATTCTCCTTATCTGTGTTTTGTTTTTTCACTTATATGATGATACTCATTGAGCGCAGAAGTTTTAAATTTTGAGAAACTCTAATGTATCTATTTTTTTCTTTTGTAACTCATCCTTTTGGTGTCATATTGAGGAACATTATGCCTAACAGCAGATCATGGAGATTTACTCCTTTATTTTCTTCTGAAAGATTTATAGTTTTAGCTTTTACATTTAGGTTAATGATCCATTTTGATTATAATGACCCAATTTTTGTGTGTGAAATGAGAATGTGTCCCAACAACATTTGTTTATATGTGGATATCCAGTTGTCCCTGTACCATTTGTTGAAAAGACTATGCTGTCCCTCTTGGATTGCTTTTGCATACTTCTTGAACATCAATAGATCATAAATATGCAAGTTCATTTCTGGACTCCTAACTCTATTCCTTGCTCAATACATCTGCCAATACCATTCAGTATTGATTATCACAGTTTGGTAGTAGGTTTTATAATCATTATGGGTCCTCTAATTCTTTTTTCAAGATTGCTTTGGTTATATAGGGTCCTTTGAATTTCTATATGAATTTTAGGTTTGGCTTGCCAATTTCTGCAAATAAGACAGCTAGGATTTTGATAGACAATGCATTGAATCTGTACATCAATACAGGAATACCGCTATTTTAACAATATTAAATCCTCCAATCTATGAACATGGGATGTCCTTCTTGTATTTAAACTTTATTTTTTAACAATGTTTTGTCGCTTGCAGTATACAAATTTTGCTCATTTTTATTTAAATTTATTCCTAACTATTTTATTCTTTTTGATGCTATTATAGCTTGAATTGTTTTCATAATTTTATTTTTGGACTGGTAATTGCTAATACATAGAAATACAGTTAATTTTTGTGTACTCTCTACCTTGATGAACTCATTAGTTCTAACAGGTTATTACTCATGTCTTTTACGACTTCTACATAGAAGACTATTTCATCTGAAAATAAGGATAGTTTTACTTCTTCCTTCCCAATATAGATATGTCCATTTCCTTTTCTTGCTTATTTGCTGGGGCTTGAAATCCTAGTACAATACTGATTAGAAGTGGTGAGGGTGAACATCCCTTGCCTTATTCTCAACCTTAGGAAAGAGGTGTGGCTTTATTAAGTATGATGCTAGCTGTGGCTTTTGGAGATGCTCTGTATTAGGTTAAAGAGGTTCCCTTCAATTGCTGGCTTACTGAGAGTTTTTGTCATGAATGAGTATTGGATTTTGTCAGATTTTTTTTTGCATTTTTTAAAATTTAATTTTTTATTTTTTAAAATTTACATCCAAATTAGTTAGCATATAGTGAAACAATGATTTCAGGAGTCAACTCCTTAATGCCCCTTACCCATTTAGCCCATCCGCCCTCCCACAACCCCTCCATCAACCCTCAGTTTGTTCTCCATATTTATGAGTCTCTTCTGTTTTGTCCCCCTCCCTGTTTTTTTTTATTATTTTTGTTTCCCTTCCTTATGTTCATCTGTTTTGTCTCTTAAATTCCTCATATGAGTGAAGTCATATGATTTTTGTCTTTCTCTGACTGACTAATTTCACTTAGGAGTAGCATAGAGTTCACATTAGGGTAGCATAATATCCTCTAGTTCCATCCACGTAGTTGCAAGTGGCAAGATTTCATTCTTTTTGATTGCCGAGTAATACTCCATCATATACATATATACCACATTTTCTTTATCCATTCATCCATCGAGGGACATTTGGGCTCTTTCCATACTTTGGCTATTGTTGATAGTGCTGCTATAAACGTGGGGGTGCATGTGTCCCTTCAAAACAGCACACCTGTATTCCATGGATAAATGCCTAGTAGTGCAATTGCTGGGTCATAGGGTAGTTCTATTTTTAGTTTTTTGAGGAACCTCCACACCGTTTTCCAGAGTGGCTGCACCAGCTTGCATTGCCATCAACAATGCAAGAGAGATCCTCTTCCTCCGCATCCTCACCAAAATCTGTTGTTGCCTGAGTTGTCAATGTTAGCCATTCTGACAGAGGTAAGGTGGTATCTCATTGTGGTTTTGATTTGTATTTCTTGGATGATGAGTGATGTTGAGCATTTTTTCATGTGTTGGTTGGTCATCTGGATCTGGATATCTTCCTTAGAGAAGTGTCTATTCTCTAAGGATATCTTCCTTAGAGAAGTGTCTATTCATGTCTTTTGCCCATTTCTTCACTGGAGTATTTTTTTTTTTTTTTTTTTGGATGTTGAGTTTGATAAGTTCTTTATAGATTTTGGATACTAATCCTTTATCTGATATGTCATTTGCAAATATCTTCTCCCATTCTGTCGGCTGCCTTTTAGTTTTGCTGATTGTTTCCTTTGCTGTGCAGAATCTTTTTATTTTGATAAGGTCCCAGTAGTTCATTTTTGCTTTTGTTTCCCTTGCCTCCAGAGACGTGTTGAGCAAGAAGTTGCTGTGGCCAAGATCAAAGAAATTTTTGCCTGCTTTCTCTTAGAGAATTTTGATGGCTAAGGAAATAAGTTCTTAATTAGGTACTGTCTGCATGTTTTGCATTTTTTTTGAATTATCATCCTTGTTCTTTATCCTATTAATATGGTGTGTTACATTAATTGATTTTCAAATGTTAAACCAATTTTGCATTCCTGAGATGAACTCCACTTGATCATAGTGTATAACTTTTTGCATATGATGCTGAATTCAGCAACATATGAAGAAATTTTGAAAGAATCTTTCACCTTTATCCACAGGGAATAGCGTCTGTGGTTTGTCATGTCATTGTCTGTCTCTGATACCAAGTAATGCTGGTATTATAAAATGAGTTGGGAAATGTTCCCTCCTTCTGTATTTTTGAAAGAATTTGTGTAGGATTGGTATTATTTCTTTCTTAAATATTTGATACGATTCATCAGTGAAGTCACTTGGATCTGGGCTTTCTTTATGGGAAGATTTTTAATTACTAATTCAACTCATTTCTTAATAGAAATCTATTCATTAAAAAATTTTTGTTTTAGTCACTTCTTTTATTTTGTGTCATTCTAGGAATTTTTCCTTTTTCATCAAAGTTGTCTAATACATTAGCATTAAACTGTTCTTAATAATCTCTTATAATTCTTATAATTATTTGTAGGGTCTGTAGTACTATCTCCTCTATCATGCTTGATTTTTGTCATTTGTGTCTCCTCTCTTTTTTCCTACTCAGTTTAACTCAGGGATTAGCAAACTATGCCACATGGTCCAAATCTGGCCTGTAACCTGTTTTGTGTTGCTCAGGAATTAAGAATGTTTTTTACATTTTTAAAGAGTTGTAAAACAACAACAAAGAACATGCAACAGAGACCATACATGGTCTTCAAACCTTACAATATTTACTATCTGGCCCTTTAGTGAAAAAGTCTTCTAACTTCAGGCTGGTCAAATATGTCAATCTTTTCAAAGAACTGACTTTTAGTATCATTGTTTTTTTTCTATTCTTTTTCTGCTTTCTATTTCATTGATCTCTGTTTTGGTATTTATTTTCCCCATTATACTGATTTTAAAATTGATTTTCTCTTTTTTCCTATCTTCTTGAGTTCAAAGATCAGCTTATTGATTTTAGATATTACTTCTTTCTGGATATAAGCATACAAGTCTAACGCTTCAATAAAAGTTGATATGCTGTGTTTTCATTTTCATTCAATTCAGGAAATTTTCTAATATCCCTAGTAATTTACTTCTGGCCCATGCATTACTTTACAGTATATTGTTTTATTTCCAAATATTTGGGGATTAGGTTAAGGAGTGTCCCTTCTATTGCCGGTTTGGTGAGAGTCCTGTCTGTTATTGATTTCTAATTTAATATTCTTTTAATTGGAGAACACATTTTGTATGATTTCAGTCCTTTTACGTTCCTTGAGACCATTTTATGGTTTAACATATCGTCTATCCTATGAAATGTTCCACATGCATTTAAGAGGAATATGTACATTTCTGCTGTTCAGTGGAACTATATACATGTTAGTTAGATCATTTTGGTTTACAGTCTTCTATATCCTTACTGATTTTTCTGTTTAACTGTTGTATCAATTACTGAGAGGGGAGTAATGGAATCTCCAACCATAAATGTTGAATTGGTCTCTTATTTCAATTCATTTAGATTTTGTTTTATATAAGTTCAACCTCTGTTGTTAGATGCACATATATTTGTCATTATTTCTTCTTGATGTATTGACTCTTTTATCACTAGGAAAATGTTCCTCTTTGTCTCTGGTAATTTACTTTTCTTAAGTTGAATTTTGTCTGATATTAAATAGCCTCTCCAGTTCTCTATGGTTATTTTTTCCATGGTACACTTTTTCTATCTTTTTATTTCAATCTATTTGTGTGTGTAAATATAAAACATGTCTCTTGAAGACAGCATATAATTGAAACTTCCTTTTTCTATCCATTCTGATAATCTGTCTTTCGGTGAGAGTATTTGGTCTACGCATTTAATGTTTTAATGATGAAGTTGGATTTATACCTACCATACTGTCATTTATTTACTCTCTCTATATCTTATGTTAGTTATGCTCCTCTGCTTAATCAATCAATAAATAAAATTTTGTTAAAATAATATTAGATTTATAGCAAAGTTGCAAAGATAGTACAAAGCATCTGTTATCTTTTACAAATATTTGTAGGTGTACCATTTTAATTATTTTATTTTTACCTATATTTTTTGTTATTATTTATTTATTTATTTTTAGTGGTTGTTCTTGGAATCGCAATAGGCATCTTCGATGTATCACAATCTCTTTCGGATTACTACTAATTAATTTCAGTAATATATTGCAACTTGGCTCCAGTATAACTCCATTTCTCCCCCCCTTTTGCTATTATTATAATATAGATTGCATTTATGTATGTTATAAACTCAATAATACAGTGTTACAATTATTGCTTTGAGAAACCAAAAGAAATTAAGAAATTAAGTCTTACATTTGCCCACATTTTTACCATTTCTGGTGTTCTCTAGGCATTCCTATGGATCCATTTCCTTTCATTATGAAGGATTTTCTTTTTTATTTCTTGTAGATCAGGTCTCAGTTTTTGCTTATTTGAGAATGTCTTCATTTTGCCCCATTTTTGAAGAAGAATTGCACTGCATATAGAATTCTTCACTGGCAGATGACTCTTAGCACTTTGGACATACACTTCTAAGGCTTCTGACCTGAACTGTTTCTACTGAGCAGACATTAATCTTTTCAAGGGTCCACTACGTGAGAGTTGTTTTCTTGTGCTGCTTTCAAAATTGATCACTTTTCTCTTGCTTACAACTGAACGACTGACTCTAGGTGGGAATTTCTTTGTGCTTTTCCTTTCTGTGGGTCTTTTTAGCATCTTGAATCTCCAGATTAATATAGTTATGTTTTCCTTTTTTTTTTTTTTTTTTTTTTGAGAGAGAGAATGCACAAGCAGGGGAGAGGTGCAGAGGGAGAGAGAGAGAATCCCAAGCAGGCTCCATATTCAGCACAGAGCCCAATGCAGGGCTAGATCCCATCCATGACCTGAGCTTGATCCATGACTTGATCATGACTTGAGCCAAAACCAAGAGTTGGATGCTCAACCAACAGATGCTTTGTACTCCAGATTAATGTTTTTAATTAATTTAATTTGTGAAGATCTCGGCAATTATTTTTTCTAAATTTTTTCTCTCTCCTCTCCTAGTATGCTTGCTTTTGACTTACAGATTGCTGAGGTTCATTTTTATTCAACCTTTTTTCTTCCTTTTTTTTCACATTTCATACTTTCCATTGATCAGTCTCTGAATTCACTCACCTTTCTGCCATCTGAAATCTGCTATTGAGCCCACCTCGTGATTTTTTCCATTTTGTTTTTCTCAACTTCAGAGTTAACTTTTAATTCTTTTTTAAAAAATTTCTATTTCACTACTGTGATTCTCTATTGAGTCATTGTTGTATTTTCCTTTAAATTCTTTAAATATATTTATAATAGCTGCTTTGAAATCTTTGCTAAATCCAAAACCTGGGCCCCTTTGGAGTCACTTCATACTGCCCTTTTGTCTGAGTATGAGTCATACTTTCCTATTTTCTTTCCAGTCTGGTAAAGTTTCAAACTGAAACTGAATATATTAGGATACTATAGTGTAACAGTTCTAGATTCTCCTCTATTTTTCTTGGGGTTGTTATTGTTGTTCATCATTGCCTGGACTTAAACCCTGGAATCTGTCTCCCATGTGATACACAGTAAATGTCTCTACTGAGGTTTTTTTGTTTTTTTCTTGTATTTTTTGCCTGTCTTTGCTAAGGGCTTCCCCTGTGTCTGCATAGCTCTCTGATTAGCCAATGCTTTAGGCAGTGCTCAAACACCTCAAGTCCATAAGGCTTACATCCTCTGTCAGGGGACCTGTGTGTGGGTTGGAAAACGCACGATAAGAAGAAACTATATCGTGGGTCTCCCTGGACTTTCATTTTTTGTCAGGTCCTTGGGTCTTCCCCAAGGTGAATACTTTTCTAGTCACTCAGAGATATGTAAAGGGCTTATTTTAGCCCGCTTATGGCTCTCTCATTTCTAGAATTATCTTGTTAGACTTCTAGTTGGCCCACTGCTTGATCTAACAGCATCCTCAGTCTTGGGCTATCAACCCTGCAGGTTTTTTGTTGTTAAAGAGACCAGACGTGGACAGTAGTCAAAGTGGTACAAATAGACTTTATTCAGGAACTATTGCAATAGGGGAAATGGAACCTCAGTACAAAACTGGATTCAATTTCAAATAGAGCAAGGACAAATGGAGATTTATAACAAAGGAGCAGGTGATGGGGATCAGTGAATGGAAAACTACTGAGGAGATATCAGTGGTAGGAGGAGTTCTTGCTTAACTGACCTAACAGAGTTCTTTCTGAAGGCAGGCCAGAGTGATCACACATCACTTGGGGGATGGTAGGGGATGGGGAATTTGATCAGATATTGAGAGTGAGGGAGTCTCACTAAACTGACTTAGCAGGACTTTTGTTAACATTGGGCTATGCAGGCTTGAGGACAAGACACAATGGTGAAGCCTAGTTGAGAAAAGACCTTAGAGGAGCTTGACTAATATTGGTCAAGGACAGTCTTTGTCACCTTCTTCACTCCCAATTGAGTTCACCACTGTTTTGCCAACAAAATCCTGGGGGATTTTTACCCCAGCCCTTCACCCCCCAGTGTGTACAGCCTGATCCCAAAGCTGCCATTTTTGCAGCCAGTCCTACACTGATCAATCTGCTATCCTTGCCAACCGAGCTGTGGGTGACAGACTATAGAAACTGCCCCAGTCAACAAAGCCACAGACTTTTACTCAAAACTCTAGCATTTTTTCAAGAATGTTTCTAAATTTGTTGTCTGCCTTTGTTTGAATTTCAGTACCCCCAGATTGTTATTTGGGACAATTTTGTCTAGCTTTTTTTTTTTTTAATATGAAATTTATTGTCACATTGGTTTCCATACAACACCCAGTGCTCAATTCTGTCTAGTTTTATATGAGTTTTTCCAGAGAGGAATTGCCAACAGCTTCATGCCACCATAACTGGATGTCCCTCAAAGGCTCTTGGTCAGCGTCTCTTACATATAAAGTGCTTTGTGAATAACCAGGTAGACAATGCAGAAATCAGTGTTTTCAAACCTCTTTGGCAGGGGAACCTCCTCTTTTGTTTCAGGGGCACTCTGAAATATGTATGTGTGTAGTATTTTTTAAAGTGTAACATGCAGGGACGCCTGGGTGGCTCAGTTGGTTAAGGGTCCGACTTGGGCTCAGGTCATGATCTCACGTTTTGTGAGTTCAAGCCCCATATCCCTCTCTGCACTGACAGCTCAGAGCCTGGAGCCTGCTTCAGATTCTGCATCTCCGTCTCTCTCTGCCCCTCCCCTATTGGCACTTTGTCTCTGTCTCTCTGTCTCTCTCTCACACAAAATTGAATAAACATTTAAAAAACAAATTTAAAGTGTAATATGCAGAGGACTTACCCTCAGAGGCTGTTAAAACACAGATTCCTGGGCTCCTGCCTCAGAGATTCTGGTTTTGTAGATCTGGGAAGTGCATTTAAGGTTGTCTGAAGACACACACCTTGACCTTGGTTCTGCAGATTGCTCCAGTTCTCAAGGTCCCAGATCCTGTCCACAAAAGGCATTTCCTTTACTTCCCACAGGATTTAAAGAGGCTGATATGGAAGAGATGGTGTTATGTGTTCACCACATCTGTCTTCATATCCTTCCTTGATGGGAACACATAAAACTTGTAGTTGGGAGGGGCCATGTGTCTAGATCTGGTCAAAGGTTCATGCACAAAAGTGGTGAGTACATGCCTTCCCCCCATGGCAGTGAAACGTCTGCATGCTATCCTTTCATTTCCTACCTCTCCTTTGGTGGTGAGGATGGGCTTTGGTGAAGATTGCAGAGCTACAACTTTAACAGTCTTGATACCTAAATTTCACAGACAACAGCTGCGCTTGGACAATAAAGGACTTTTTAAGTGCTAAGCCATTGAGATTTGGAGTTGTTTGTTACCACGTCATGACCGACCCTAGCCTGGTCTGATTTAGGGTTATAGGAAGGGCAACAGTGAAATTACCTGCTGAAATAGTTCAAAGGATTGAGGGGGAAAAATTGCCATTAACAGGAAACCTACACTCTCAAAAATGAATGACTGGCAAACCCCAGTGTCATTTGATCAGGCTCCTTCCATATGAGGTAATATTCACAATCCACATGCCTTTCCTGGCAGTTGTTAAGGCCTGACCTTTTAAGTGGAAAACAATGCCTTAGACCTAATCTAAAGGACAGATATAATAAAATGTCAGTTAGCTAGAGCTCATCTATCCAGAAACTTCACTAGTAAAAATACTCTCAACAATCCCGGTGAAAACAAGAATCTTTCTATTTTAATCTTCAGTTAACCAGCATATTTTGTTAACTAGAATCCACAGCCTAACCCCTGAGCCTTCTCAGTATTTGAGGTTATATATACAATGATTTCAACACTATGCAAACACTAAGGAGGAAGAAAATTGATGGTGTACTTCATAAGAGAAAAAGAATAAACAAAATTAGTAAAATCGCTTTCAGCAGGAAAATATTTAAAGTTCTCTATCTAGGAAAAACACCAGCTGAATTAAATGTAGCTGGATGTATTTTATCTTTAAACACTTCAGGAGTCATGGCTTTCTCATGTGTGCTCCCCACCACCTGCCTCCCTCCACCCCGATTCAGCACCAGCCTGTTCTTCACCAACCCTCACCCCCACTCCCCTCCATCAGAGAAGAAACTATGGTAGCATGTGTGTCCTATCACTGAATTAATCATTGGAAAGCATGTTGATTTTAACTTGGAGGAAATCAAAAGCCAGCTTGCAGCTCATAGAAAATACTGTGAACCCATTTCGTGAGGGTAACAGATACACTGGGAAAGTGAAATTGTCAACCTTTCCTGTTTTGCCTTTATTAACTTTGACATTTGCTTGAAAATTGAATCCCAGTTTCCTGGGGGCTCATCTGCTCCTGCAGCTTCCTCCTTACCTGAAGGCTTAATCCTCTGTTGGTGACATGATAATCGGGTCTCCAGCAAGCAATTATGATGTCACAAAGAGGCAATTATCACTTCAGGTGAGAAAATAAACAGCCCACGCAGATGATCCCTTGAAATCTTCTTGATTATCTTAATGCAATTTTTCCTTGTAAAGACTTCGTAGGAGAAAATGACTATACGCCCAGAAAAAAAACCAACAAGGCAATGGTAAATGTTAGTCCAGGTTCCCTAAATCCTTACTGGTTCTCAGAGTATCTTCTCCCTCCGTCTGATGTCCACTATGAAGTTTACTGACTGCCCACGGAGATCCATCTGTTAGAGCTAAAAGCTCCTTCTCTTTCAAAGCCAAATTGAACAAAAGTTGGAATGTCATAGAATAATACCATTAGTTAGGAAAACTTTCATTGTACAAAAATTAGACAATGTATATAAACAAAAAGAAGGCAATAAAAATTATCTAGAATCTTACCATCTGAAAAAAACCCATATTATTTTGATTCGTCTCTTTTTTCGTCAGGGTGTTGGGGTGTATGTGTGTGCATGTGTGTGTGTGTGTGTGTGTGCATGGTTTGTTTTATAAGAATTAAATCAGAAAGTTGCTATCAGCTCTTTCATTTGACTATATTATCATGAATGCTTTTGTATTGCAGCATTTATATATATATATGTATATATATGTATATATATATATATATTTTAAATGAGCAGCAGGCAAAAGTTTATTAGAGTATAAGATCAGAAAGTAAGAATAGTATGAAATTTCTCTTTACAGAGAGGAGGCATTTGAAAGTGATTGCCCTGTTGTATTATATTTTAAGTAAAGGAAACCAATAGTCTTAGTATAAGAAGCAATCTAGACAGGCCATTTTTCTTTGTTTTTTAAAAAAAATTTTTTTTTTATATTTACTTTTGAGAGAAAGAGAGAGAGACAGAGGCATGAACAGGGAGGGGCAGAGAGAGAGGGAGACACAGAATCTGAAGCAGGCTCCAGGCTCTGAACTGTCAGCACAGAGCCCAACATGGGGCTTGAACTCACAGACTGCAAGATCATGACCTGAGCTGAAGTTGGATGCTTAACCGACTGAGCCACCCAGGCGCCCCTAGACAGGCCATTTTTCAATGTGACTAAAGAGTTGATGTTTGATTCTGGCCAACCAGAGCATTAAATTCACTTGGCGATCACTTGGTCGATGACTGGGCAATCAGGTAGACAGATAGGCCAAGGCCATCTGCAAAGTACTTGTGGCTTAGGCCATTGAGGTCCCAACAGTATGCTCTGTTCACCAAATTGCTATGAGCCCCTGTCCTCCTTAAGTGTTCTCTTTTTCCAGTATGCAATAACACAATTGGATTGTCCCCTGAAAAGGCTTCCACACATGATGACTTCCCTTTAGAATGCAAACATCATAAAGAAGGGAATCTCCTCTACAAAACCATCTATAGATACTCAAGAGCTAGTGCTAAAAAAATAGAGAATTTTGCCTTCAAGAAATTACCCCAGGACTCTTTCAGATCTCTTTGCCATCCTGAAGCTGCCTGACCCAGTAGGACTCTGACAGAGGGACAGTCAGTACCTGCCACGGTCAGGATGACATGGAAAAGAACGGGGAGGAGAGAGGAGGCCACTCGGGTATGGTTTCCGAGAAAGGGAGGGGTAGAAAATTGGAGTGAAAAGCTGAAGGAGTAAGAGGCACTGGAATGGTTGCAGCAGGTGGAAGAACTGTAGGAGAAAGGAACTTTATAAAATTGCTGCCGTGCAAAATAAATGGAATCCCTTTTGATATTCTTTGAAGGAAACGAGGAAAACCTGAAATTGGTTTTAATATAGTTCAATATAATATACTGGACTCAAAGCATTTCTTTGAATATAATGCTGAGATGAGACTGGGCCACGTGGAGCCTTGGTGTCTATCTAGGTTTGTTGAGTGGAGAATTTAGCACATGCCTGTAATGGGTGTAATGGCTCGAATACAGCCTATTTCAACTTCTCTGGTTATTATCTGCTCACAATTCTATGATCTCTACTGGCCCCTGTCCTAGAACAAGGTCTTTTGGTTATTAATGAACCTCTTCCACAGGCATGGGTATTAATTAGGGTAGTCCAGGGGGTTATATCCCCAAACATAGTGATATAGTGTCTTCACCAAGTTTAAAGTTTATTTCTCTTTCACATATTTGTCAGGAGGGAGCTGGTCCAGAGATGCCTTGGAGGGGGAGGGGGCAGTGCTCTGTTATCTTCAAAGTACAGATCTTATCTCTGGATCCAAGGCGGTTTCTTCAGCCCTTCCCATCACATGCACCTCTGAGCCAGCAGTAAGGAGAAAAGAGGAAGGGAAGAGAATACAGTACTTCTCTTATTTTAAAGGCACATCCTTTCTACTTACTTCCTCTTTTCCAGAACTAGTCACATGACCACACTGAGATGCAAGGCAGGCTGGGAAATGTTACCTTTAGTGTGTGACCAACTGGCCAGCTAGAACTTAATTGTTCTGGAAGAAGGGGCAGATAGCAGAGAGGTGACTATGCATCTTCCAGAGTCCTTTTCTTTCTTTTTTTTTTTATTTTTTAAATAAAATTTTTTAATGTTTATTTATTTTTGAGAGAGAGAATAAAAGACAGAGCATGAGTGGGGGGATGGGCAGAGAGACAGGGAGACACAGAATCCAAAGCTGGGTCCAGGCTCTGAGCTCTCAGTGCAGAGCCTGACATGGGGTCCGAACTCACAAACTGTGAGATCATGACCTGAGCTAAAGCCTGACACTTAACCGACTGAGCCACCCAGGCACCCCTTCAGAGTCCATTTCAAGTTCAACTTCTTCACAATGCCCTCCCCAACTATATCCCCACTGATCTCTCTCTGCTCTGAGTTCTTATTCATTCCACCCCCGACCCCCACCCCCAGCATATGTTCCTTCACTCTGGGTAACTCTCCCCTATTTCACATAGAAGGGTTTCATCCCTTAACCTCTGTCTTGTCAACTCTACCATAACTTGCATTAAAGGTTCTAAACGTAATTTATTGAATAACTGTCTCTTTCGGCTACCCCTCAGTACTTCTCACAGCACTTCGCACCAAAAGGCACTTGAAAGATACTTGTTGACTCAGACATTGAGGATATTAACAGAAACTCTACCAGAGTGTGAAGCGTTTTAAGGAAACTGAGTCGAAATCCATACATAAATTTATGTAAGTGTGTTTTCCTTCTCTGACGTGACAACTTTTTGGATCCGTGAAGACAAGTTCTTTGATTTTAGGGCATTCATTCTATGGCTCTGACTGTAATCGTTTTAGCACTGGGAATTATTTCTGGTGGCCAGACATTAAGAGACTAATCCAATTATGTTTCCAGATGTGACGATATGTACCTGCCCGTATCACGTTTGCCTTAGGTATTAGCCATTGATTTTTTTCGAATGAATTAACTCAGGCAGACATTTCTAACCTCAAGTTTTGTATTGTGGAGCCACAAGGGAATTATTTTTTACATTCCTTTTATCCTTTAAAAGCAGAAGAAATATTTCGCTTTGATTTTTCAAATCTCCAGTGAAAGCCTGTTCTATATTTTGGAGGAGTTTCTGATTAATATATGTTATCTCTTTCTCTATAATCCATTTGGGGTCATAGTGGTTTTGAATTTGAGAATAATTGCCTCAAAAAAGGACCATTGGAGGTGAAATCCGTCCTGCATGCCAGGTCTAGTGTGCCAGCCAAGGCCTTATCTTGAGCAGACACAGGGGAGTGGAATCAATATTGGATACCCAAAACAACAGTTTAGTAAGTTTAGTTACACCTTTACTGGGATGGGAAGCTTGGGAAAGTAACCTAATCTCCCTGAGCCTCAGTTTCCTCTCCAGTAAAATTCTGGTGGCAATGTCTACCTTATTTCATGGGTTAAATGAAGTAAAGTATGTGTAACCGGGTTGCCTGTTGGTTAAGCATCCGACCTCAGTTCAGGTCATGATCTTGTGGTTTGTGGATTTGAGCCCCATGTTGGGCTCTGTGTGGACAGTTCAGAGCTTGGATCCTACTTCAGATTCCGTGTCTCCCTCTCTCTCTGCCCCTCCCCTGCTCGCACTCTGCCTCGCTCTCTCTCTCAGAAATAAACATTTAAAAAAAATTTAAAAAGTATGTGTAACCAGAACATAAACATAAAATGGTCCTGAATTTTCCAATTGCTACCCCTGAATTATGTGATATTAAATCCCTTTCTGCAACTAGGTCATAGTCCTATTAATGACACCTTGAAAAGATTCTGTCATTTGAGGCTTACTTGCCATTACACAAATTTAGTTCAGTTTCAAGGCAAGAGTTCCATCTTATATCTGATTCAAAACACTCTTCCTCTGGCACAAACATGACCTGTTTCTCCAGGACTAAGTGCAGGGTGGGGGTTGGGCTTTGTTCTTTCACTTCCTGGAAGGGGAGGGGAGAGGGCAGCCTGGCATGGCTCTGACATGGTCTGGAAGTGTTTGCTGCTCCATATGGATGGTGTGTGTTTTCCTTGGAGGCGCTCCCCAGCTTCACCTGGTGCTCCCAGGACTCCCACAGGACTCCCTTGGCACCTGCCCTGGCTCACCTCCAATTCCCACTTCCGGTTGGACGTCCCATCCTTGGCCACACCTGTGAGCTCACTCCATCTCCTGGCCCTCAGCCCTCTCTCCTTCTGAGTCTCTGGCCCTGGTGCCTCTTGTGTTTTACATCTCCTTCCCTTCGCAGTTAATTTGTCCTGTATAACCTGGGAGAGGAGAAATCTTTCCTACGGTACCTTAATATCCAGCAACTTATATAGCAAAAGTGGGATGTATTTAATGAGATAACTTTTTTTTTTTTTAAGAAGAAACATCTTTCCGTGACCAGGAACACAGCAGGCAAATCCAAAAGAGAAATGACACGTGGAGGAAATACCTGCAATCTCAGACGAAGGGTTGTCTCTAATATGTAAGGGGGCTTCTAAACATGGAGGAGAAAAGACCTCCGGGTTTTTTTGATCTCTAGAAAAATAGGTCAGAGAAGGGAAACACAAATAAGCCTATAGAGTCACCATGCCTCCCTTACCATATTAACCAGATCCCAAAGCTGAGCACTATACTCTGAGAGCAGGGCTGTGGAAACACATGCTTATGGAAATGAAAGCTGACTGTAGCAATATCTAGTAAAATTCCCTACACGTTTGCCTTTTGTCCTGGAAATGCTACTTCCAGGGACCTATTCCAAAGATACACTGGCAACAATACACAAAAACACATATGCACAGGAATCTCACAGCAACATTCTCTGTGGCGGACCCCTTTGGGGACTGTGGAGTACCATACAGCATTCGGAGGGACAAGGAAGATCTCGAGATGCTGCCATGCTATGACTTCCAGGAGATATATATATATATATTTAAAGGCTTATTTCTTTACTTTGAGAGAGAGAGAGGGAAAGAGAGAGAGTGCGCCAGTGGGGAAGAGGCAGAGAGAGAGGGAGAAGAGGAGAATCCCAAGCAGGTTCTGCCTGTGAGCACAGAGCCTAACTTGGGGCTCCATCCAGCGAACCCCGAGATCCTGACCTAAGTGGAAATCAAGAGTCATATCCTCAACCAACTGAGCCACCCAGGTGCCCCAGGACATATGATTAAATGAACAAAGCAAGTAGAGGAAAACAAATATAATATGCTGCCATTTACCTAAGGAAGGGGGGGGTATAAATATATTCTGATAACATGGGAGGATAGATCATATAATGCATAAACTGACTTGCCTTTAGCAGGACAGAGAGAAAAAAGAAGAAAAGGAGAGCACAAAGAAGCTTGACTTATCTCAAAATATTTATATTTGATGAAAGAGACACAAATTAAAAAATCCAAGAAGTAAAAACTCAGTGATACTAATTTCGTATTTTTTCTTTAAAAAAAAAAGAGAGGAGAAACTTATTTCCCACGTCCTTCTAAAATCTGACTTTAACGAGGACACAGTAATTTATTACAGAGACAGCCACCATTGATTTACTAAGCCAAGCTTTGTTTCAGAAGGATCTCGCATGATGGGAGAACATTCAACATGGAGTCAGAAATCCTAGGTTCTGGGCCAGCTTCCAGCTTCCAGGAGGTGGAACCGTGTGATATTGCTGATGTTGGAGCCTTTGATCTGCCAACGCGGCCGAGGATATGGCCCGATCTCATAGTTATTACTCTTGTGACCCTGGCTGAGCTGTGACCTCTGTCACCTCTCCCGAAAAACCCTGGGGAGTCCTGCCTGGCTCAAGCTGGTTGTAAGATCAAAGACAAGCCGGGCAACAGGAGTTTGGTGAGCTATTGTTATGGCCTACAAGGGAGGCTGTGGGGGTGCAATGAGAAGGTGTGAGTGCGGATCCTTTTATAGCTCTCTGCAGACAGTTCCAAAAATAAGGCTGAGCTCCATTCCCCAACGGTGCCAGGGCTGGAGGCATGTTCTAAATTAGACCAGTTGTGCAGACAGACCTCTTTGCACTGCTAATGTGCAATTAAAGGACATTCGCATGCAATGAAATTCTCGTTTTTTATTCAGTGCTGTTCAAGGAGGATCCTTTGTGTTGTATCGGCGATTGTAATAATTTTCTCCTCTTTTGAATGGCCCGTGCACTTCTCACGTTTGGGAAGCGCCAGCTGGACAATTTAGAGACTTCCTGACAGGCCACAACTTTAGCAGAGGTCGCTCTGGGCCCCCACATGGATGGGAAATTGTCTTTTGGGACCCCTGCCAGGCCCTCTGGGGAAACGGGAACAGCCCTTCTCAAGTGTAGGTTTGGCGGTTCAGTGGACCAGGGGACCCAAAAGAAGCAAAGAGAAAGTCAGTGGCCTCACTTCACTTCCAAGTAAGGCCACGTTGTTTGTATTCGACTCGGTAAATTCGGAGCTACTGGTGAGATGCTTTTTGGAAGTGCGTGAGCCGTTTCAATTGGGCCATTTAAGACCCTGAATTACAGCTGACTGGAAATTAAAGCTTGTAAGTGCTGCCTGGAACCACAGGGAGCGGGGTGGGGGCCTAGTGGCCGCCTAGCACAGCTCCCAAATGTTTACAGTACTTGATAACGCTTGCTAGCATCAAGACAAGGGCAATAAAATGTGAATTAGATGGAGATGAATGTGCCACAGAGGCAGGAAGAAATCCTCAAGCAGATGTGTGTGGAAATTAATGGTGTGGTGATAACAAATCTTGATGCCCTGCACAGCAACCGTTCTGAGAAAAGGGCCCCTGACGACTGTTTGCTTTACTGATGGGGGGAGCCTCCTGGGGACGGCAGGAAAAAGCGGAGTGAGAACTTTTGGATTCAGTGCATGTGGTGCATATGAAGGAGCTCTTCCAGCTTGATGCAGGAGTACAAGTTAATTGGTGCCGTTAACAGCTCTTCTCTAGAAGGTTCAATATTCGTTAAAAAAAAAAAAAGTGTATTTTCTACTCCTCCTTCTGCTTCCGCTTCTTTGCTACCTGGCTTCTTCCCTCATTTACTCCTTCCTCAGGAAAAGAACAAGGGTAACTTCAGTGGAGGAAGAATCATCGCATTCAGCCCTAAGCACATGCTGCATAAGGACACAGTTCCCGAAGTCAGCTCCTGACCCTTAATCTGGGTCTGGACATTCAGAGCAATGAATTTTAAAGGGCAGTTTTGCAGGCTTCACAACATGAAAGCATCCAGACCTTAAGCCTGGGTGCTCTGGAAGGCTCGTGATTGACTTTTAAAAAGCCTTATTTCGATGAAAGGTGAAGAAAATAAGATAAGAAAGATACCACTTTGGTGATTGTGACCAAACTGGAAAGCTCAAAAGTGACACCAAAAGAGCAATTCTGTAAAGTTGAGTGCAGACTTCATGGTGGAAAATGCAGTGCAGTCAACCGCAAAATATGGCTGAATTTGGCATCTGGAGATCGGAGTTCAGTTTGTAGCTGGACCGCTCAGTAGCCGAGAAAAATTTGCAGGCCACCATTGGTGTGTGAGCGCTTTGAGGCTCACCTCATATTGTTCCTACTGTAGACCCGAGCAGCCATTTTACCAAGGAATCCTTGTTTTAATGCGGAATGATACTTAGAAACTGCGATATGGGTACCGACGGTGCTCACTGCTACTGGGGCATCATTGCTTCTAAACTCTTTTGATGGAAAAAGATAAGTAATATATTTTTTAAAATCATGAATGCATATTAATAGCTTCAATTCAAATAAACTCAACACCACAGAGTTCTTCTGCATTAATCTTCCATTCCACAGTTGGGCCTCCTTTCTTCCACGTGAAGATTCTGGAACATCACTATATTTACCCTATATTTGCTCTATTCTATGATTATACTCAAAATAATTCAGAATTGTTACATCAACACCACAAACAACGGAACTGCTAGGTCAACATTTCCTTGCAGATCTTTTGCCCAGAAAATAAGTCCCACAAAGAATGTTTGCTTAGAGTACTACATTCAGGTTATGTAAGCTGATTCTTTTTTCTGTGTGCTTATGTTACCGATTTGATATATATTGTAATCATTTGTGTTTATCCAGCTTTAGAGCCCTTTAGAAAAATGTTTTGACTTAATATTTTTGAGTATGTAGACCATTTGTACAATTCAAAAGTCAAAACTGTGTAAAAAATAATACTCATTTCCATCCTTATTCATTACACTCTGATCTTATTTAATACCAAGTGTTGTTGGTCTGTTTTAAACTTCCTGTGATCCTTTAAAAAAAAAAAACACAAGTAGAGACAGGACTATTTGCTTACCTCTCCTTTTATACACAAATGACAGTATGTTATTTATATATTCTATCTTGCTTTTTTCACTTAATATATTTTAAAAATCATTTCCCGTTGATTCAAACATGAAATGTGAGTCTTTGGCTTTCACTTTTTGCAGCTGGGTACATTCCTTTATGCATCTGTACCTTAGCTTATTCAACCAGTTCTTGAAGGGGGCACATTTAGGTCATTGCCAACATTTTGCTCTTATAAATAATCACATAATAAATAATCATCTAAATATGTTGTTTTGTGTTGGTAGAGATGTATTCTCAGCATAGGTTTCTAGAGGTGGGATTGCTTCAGTCAAAACGCAAATGCATATGGAGCTCTGTTAGACATTGCCAAATTTCCCTCCCTAGTGATTATCCTCTGTCCAGAATACATTAAAGTTGTGCCCTTACGGCCTCCCTAACAGAGTGTGTTGTACTTTTGCCTGTTTGTTGATCTGTCAGGTGAAAATGGTAACTCGGGATGGATTAACTTGCATATCTCTTATTATGAGTGAAATTGATCCTCTTTCCTATGTTTAGAGGTCATTTATATGTATTTTTCATTTCAATTTTAGTGGATGTGCTGCCGAAGGGAGCGCTATGCTTTTTCTATGATTGTTCGTGTCTTTTGCTAAATTTCTATAGGATATTTGCTCTTGTTTTTCTTCCCTGTTTCTGAGAGCTCTTTATTTATTATGGAGATTAGTTTTCTATTTGTGATGGGTGTGACAAATAGTCTTCCCCCATTTCTTATCTGTCTTTTGACTTTGCTTACAACATTTTTTTTTTATGTAGTCAGATTTATCATCAGGTTATAAAAGAATTTCTCTTTCACTTTTTAAATATTTAGATCTTTGATTTATTTGGGTCTTATCCTGTTGCTGAATATGAAATAAGGATCAAAAACTTTTTTCCAGTGGCGCCTGGGTGATTCAGTCAGTTAAGCATCCATCTCTTGGTTTCAGCTCAGGCCATGATCTCACAGTTCATGGGTTTGAGCCCCATATCGGGTTCCACACTGACAGTGTGGAAACTGCTTGGATTCTCTTTCTCCCTCATTCTCTCTGCCTCTCCCCTGCTCACTCTCTCTGTCTCTCTCAAAGCAAATAAGCTTAAAAAATTAAAAAAAATTTTTTTTTCCAAATTGCTATCCAGTCATCCTAACAGAATATATTAAGAAGCTCTAACTTGTGTAGAACTACCATATGATAGAGCAATTTTGCTTTTGTGTATGTATACAAAGAAAACAAAATCATTATCTCGAAGAGATATCAGCACCTCTGTTCATTGCTGCATTATTTACAATAGCCAAGCCATGCAAACAACCTGAGTGTTCATCGAAAGATAAGTGGATAAAGAAAATATCACACACACACACACACACACACACACACACACGAATATTATGCAGCCTTAAAGAAAAGAAAGAAATCCTGCCATTGGTGATAACATAGATGGAACTTGAGGGCATTATGCTAAGTGAAATAACTCAGGCAGAGAAAGACAAATACTATATTATCTCACTTACATGTGGAATCTAAAAACAAACAACCAAACAAAAAACAGGGGTGCCTGCGTGGCTCAGTTGGCTAAGCATCTGATGTAGGCTTGGGTCATGATTTCACCGTTCATGAATTCAAGCCCAGCATCAGGCTCTGTGCTGATACCTCAGAGCCTGGAGCCTGCCTGGGATTCTCTGTCCGCTTCTCTCTCTGCCCCTCCCCCACTTACACTGTCTCAGTCTGTCTTAAAAATAAAGAAAGAAATAAAAACATTTACTAAAAATAAATAAATAAATAAACTTGTAGAAACAGATTAGTGGTTGCCAGAGGTGAGGGTGAGGAGTGGAGGGAATGGGTAAAGGTGATCAAAAGGTACAAACTCCCACTCATATGATAAATAAGTCCTGAGGATGTAATATACAGTATGGTGACCCTGTTAACAATACTGTATTGCGTATTTAAAACTTACTAAGAGAAGAGATCTGAAAAGCTTTCATCACAAGAAAAAATTTTAACTATCCAAGGTGATAGATGCTAACTAAATTTATTGTGGTAGCCATTTCTCAATATATACATATACCAAATTATTATGTCATATACCTTAAACATATATAATGTATATGTCAATTACATCTCAATAACACTGGGAAAAAGTTTTTTAAAAAATGGTGTCTCTTTTCTCCAGTGATTGCAGATGCCACATTTATCACATGGTGAATTTCCAAGTATACTTTAGTCTATTTCTGGACTTTGTGTTCTGTTCCCTTGCTCTATCTATTCATGTAGAGCATTCTGTTTTTATTTTAGAGACTTTATATAATGCTTAGATATCTGATAAGGCTAGTCCCTTGTAGGGAAGTTTTTATGGTGGCTGAAGAATTCCACTGGCATTTAGCAGGTAGGGGCCTGGAATGCTACATATTTTGCAAAGCACTGACTGTCCTGTGCAGTGACAAAGCACCTGGCATCTTGCACAACCTTCAGACAGTCACTGGATTTCATGTAGATGAAAATCTATTTCTAGTGATCTAAGCTTGGAAACTAGCTTTGATTCACATATAAACACAAGGTTTTTGCATGGTTTTAATGCACACTTTATTCCAGATTTTATAATTTTATTTTATTATGCATCATTAGGATTTCAGGAAAGTTATGTCACTGCTGGTGCTCAGAAGTGTCTGAGTCACTAACATAACACTCCTGAATCACTTTGTACCAGTGGCTGCCATCTTTGGGGGAGTCTTTATTTAGATGCAGGTATCTGACTATTTCATCATATCTTTTAGTGGTGTTAATGCACAAACATTTACTATTAAAATACGTGTTTTTTTAAATCAGAAATTATTTCCCTTTATTTCTTCCTTTTATGAATTTTTTGAATTATGTTGATTTTTAATAATTACATATATAGTAGCATATAAACTATGAATTTCATTTCAGAATACTTTATAAAGTATTTGTTATATATACAGAGGGTTTGGAGTCTTATCACGTTAGGAATCAAGCCTAGACCTGACTCCATCCCTGTTAGGCTGTTTGCCCGGGCATACCTGCATACTGAGATTACTGCACGGGCCTTGGGAGAGGCTGGGGGGATGTTCGCAAACCCATAAGTACTGCTGGAAGAAGAGCTCAGCATTTTCCTCTGACGTTGACACAATGGTTTCCTTTTTGGTAGCAGGAACAATGTATTACTCAGACCATGGTAGAAGACAATAGAGGTGAGAACAAAATTCATACCCCAATTGCATTTCCCTCCCCAAGGAAAGCACTGCTTTCAGTTTGGTGGGTGTTCTCCCAGACTTTTAATCTTTTAATATTTTCCATGTCTTTGCAAATGTGTGTATTTGTGTAGGGGGTGTATGTTTGCAGAGAGGATGCTGTCTAGAATACGGCTCAAACGATATTCATTGAGCACCTTGATCTAGACACTAGATACTGAAAATATGAGCAGAGTATGGACCCTGACCTCAAGGAGCTTATAAGTGGGGCAAACCACCAACACCAGGTAGAAAGTGATGCATCAGAAGATACCAAGATACCAAATGCAAAGGGGAGTAGGAAGGAGAGATTAGAAGGCAGAAAGATAGTCCTTTAAATGGTGTCCTTTAAATGGTGACGCCTTACAAAGATATATCCACATTTTAATTCCTGGAACCTGTCAGTGTGACCCTATTTGGGAAAAAAAAAAATCTTAAAGATGTAATTAAGTTCAAGGGCACCTGGGTGGCCCAGTCGGTTAAGCATCCAACTCTTGATTTCAGCTCTGGTCATGATCTCATGATTCATGAATTCGAGCCCCACAGTCAGGTTCTGAGCTGATAGCACAGAGCCTGCTTGGGATTCTCTCTCTCTCTCTCTCTCTGCCCCTCCCCCACTCTCAAAAATAAACAAACATTAAAAAAAAAGATGTAATGAAGTTCAGGATCCTTAGGTAAAGAGATCATCCCAGATTATCTGGATGGGCCCTAAATCCAATGGCAAATGGTCTCATAAGAAACAGACAAGGAGAAGACAGACACAGAGAAGGCCGTGTGAAGACAGAGGCAGAGATTGGAAAGGATGCAGCCATTAACCAAGGAACTGCCAAAGACTGCCAGCAGCCCCCCAAACAAGGACAGACTTCCCCCAGAGAGCCTCCAGGCCTCCCCCAGAGCCCTGTTGACACACTGATTTCAGGTGCTGGTCTCCAGGACTGTGAGAGAAAAGTTTTTGGTTGTTTTAAGCCACCTAGTGTGGGAATTTTTATAGCAGCCACAGGAAACTAAAATGACCAAATTGGTGTTTGTTTTGTTTTTCTTTTTAAATTTCTAAAACATACCTATCTAGAAAAGTGGCTGAAACATAAATGTACAGTTTAATAAAAAAAATTGTAATGTAAACACCATGCAACCATCACAAAAATCGTAATGTAGAACATTGCCAGGCCCCAAAGCCCCCACACAGCCCTGTCTCTTCCTTTCAATTCCCCTTGCCCCCTCCCATCTTTGGGGATAATCGTTCCCCCATGATCACATCAAATTTCATCACTATGTGTTTATTTCCAAGCAATATAATTTTGTTTTCACCTGCTTTGGAATTTACAGAGGAACACACAGCACTTCTTGTCTTTGTTTATTTCACACTAAGTTTGTGCAATTCATCGTGTTGGCCAGTGCAGCCATTTTCATAGTGGCATGAAATACCACCGTGTGGATAAGCTGTAATTCATGATCCAGTCTTTTTCTGGATGTTGGGTTGCTTTCATGTTGGGGCAATTACACTCTTACATGAGTACCTGGGTGTTCATGTGCTTGAGTTTCCCTGAGGTATATACCTGAGTACAGTTTCTACGTTTGCCCACGTTCGAGGACTATGAACCATGTTCATGACATTAGTTAGGTCAAACTGTTTTCTGAAGTGAAAGTGCCCATTTACCCACACTTTTGCCCCCCTTTTCATTAATCGCTGGTATTGCCAGACTTTAAAATTTTGGCCAATCTAGCAAGTGTCTAGTGGTATCTCACTGTGGTTTAAGTGTGAATTTCCCTTGTTACTAAGGGGTTTGATCCTTTTTTCATGTTTGTTGACTATTTGGATATTCTCTTTAGTGGAATGCCTAATTACCCATTTTAATTGGATTATTTGCATTTCCTTATTCACTTGTGGGGGTTCTTTATATAATTTGACTATGGTCTTTTCGGAGGTTGTGTTTCCTAGGAAATAGACCCCGAGAGAGAAGTGTGCTTGCAGGATATTTATTGGTGAGTGCTCTTAGTATTAACC
Organism: Panthera uncia; assembly: GCF_023721935.1. Taxonomy (NCBI): domain Eukaryota; kingdom Metazoa; phylum Chordata; class Mammalia; order Carnivora; family Felidae; genus Panthera; species Panthera uncia. Next base: position 53,327,669 of record NW_026057578.1, on the reverse strand, counting down.
CCTGTAGGAGATGAAGGAAGTAGAACCAGGCAAAAAGAAAAGTTGGGTTGTGGTGTGGTCACAACAACGGTTTCACCAGCCCCATGGAAGCACTGAAATCAGATGGCCTTGAAGAGTTGATAGAAGTTGGGGCAAGGTGGTGGCTGAGTTTTCACACCCATGCAGGGACCAATCATTGGATGAAGCTACCACTGGGAGAATGCATGATCTAGGTAAAGTGATGCTCTCCAATTGAGGATGAGTCCTGAGGGTCTCAGCTGGGACCTGTTGGCTGTAGATATTCCCAGCAGCCAGAAGAATGAGTTCTTCTGGCCTGAGACTGGGATGGGGTTGGGGAATGCAGGTGGCATACCACAGCATCAGACTATTACAGAGCCCTTCATCCGCTATATGTGTTGAAACTTTGGTTTTCTATTCTGTATCTTACCTTCTTAGTCTCTAATGGCGGTACTATGGGCTGAATTGTGTTTATATTTTTCTCTTGGAAAAACTCTTCTTCTGCACGTGGCAAGCAATAGCGGAGCCGGTCCTTGGATTCCAGGTATCTCGCTCCTTCTATTCTCTGTGTCTGGCTGAAGTCTGACATGAACGTCCGTATTAAAATTTGTTAAATGGCTTTTTGGATCTGTCTTTGTATTGTGCTATGGGATGAATAATAACCCCCCAAATTTTATATTTTGAATTCCTAACCCTCGGCACCTCAGAATGTGACTATATTTGGAGATAGTGTCTTTAAAGAGGTGATTAAGTTAAAATCAGGTCAGAAGCTAATGCAGTATAACCAGTATGACTGGTGTCCTTGTAAGAAGACGAGATTGGGATGCATGGGTGGCTCAGTTACGTGTCTGACTTTTGAGCTCAGCTCAGGTCTTAACCTCAGGGTCGTGAATTCAAGCCCTGTGTTAGGCTCCCTGCTGGGTGTGGAGCCTAGTTAAAAAAAAAAAAAAAAAAAGAAGAGATTGAACAACCTGAGTGTCCATCAATAGATGAATGGATAAAGAAGCTGTGGTATACATACACACAATGGAATATTACTCAGCCATGAAAAAGAATGAAATCTTGTCATTTGTGACAACATGTCTGGAGCTGGGGGTATCATAAGTAAAATAAGTCAGACAGAGAAAGACAATAATTGTGTGATTTCACTTATATATGGAATCTAAAAAAAACAAAGCAAACAAACAAATGAAACAAAACAGAAACAGATGCACAGATACAGAAAACAATTTGGTGGTTGCCAGAGATGAGGGGGTTGGGGAAGGGTGACATAAGGGAAGAAGATTAAAAAGTACAAACTTCCAGTTATAAAACAAATAGGACCCAGGGATACAATGTACAGCATAGGGAATATAGTTAATAATATGTAATAACTTCATATGGCAGCAGAGGCTAGCCAGCTTTATTGTGATGATCACCTTGTAATGTATATAAGTGTCAAATCACTATGTTGTACATCCAAAACTAATATAATGCTGTGTGTCAACTGCTCTTCCATAAGAAAAAACCTGAAGAAAAAAAGAGAGATTAGGATACAGGCATGCTCAGAAAAACAAAAAAACAAAAAACAACAACTTGAAAACACAGGGAGAAGAGAGTTATTAACAAGCCAAAGAGAGAAATCTCAGAGGAAATCAACTTGGCTGACACCTTGACCTTGGACTTCTAGCCTGCAGAATTGTAAGAAAGTAAATTTCTGTGTAAGATGCCCTGTCTGTAGTACTTTGTTGGGGTAGCCTGAGCAAACTATATAGGCACTGTTTAAAAAAATAAACAAAAGTTTGTAATTTAATGTAATTGAAGTAATTGGACATATCAGTTTGCTCCTTTATGCTTCCTATATTTTATTTAAAACACTGGTCCC